>NC_042494.1:30574598-30575834 GCF_005508785.2 Acyrthosiphon pisum
AAAGAGATTACAAACAGTTTCATATCCAGAATGAGGAGTTCTTTTATAATGATATTTATATGATAGGTATCTTAAGAAGTTATTTTGGACAGTAGATAGACTATGGTTTTGAATAATATTATTAGTACGCCAAATTATAGGGGCATAGTCAAAGTTAGAACGAACTAGCGTAAAGTACATGATTTTTAGGGCTGATTCATCGTAAAAATTTTTAGACATACGTTTTACTGAGCCAAGTTTCTTATAGGATTTGTTTCTTATATAATTAACATGAGAATTGAAAGAAAGTTTTGTATCGAAAAAAACACCTAAGTCTTTAATTACATAATTACGTGTTAAGATGGAATTATTTAATGTGTAATCAAAAAGTAAAATATTCTTTTTTAAAGAAAATGAGACTATAGCACATTTATCAATATTCAAAGACATATCATTTTCAATACACCATTGATAAAGGCTGTTTGAGTCACATTGTAGTTCTAATGCATCATTAGTACATTTAATATTAAGTATTATATATTTTTGTGTCATCCGCAAGTAAAAGACAACTTGAATGTCTTAAAATTGTATTAATGTCATTTATGAATATTGAGAATAGTAAGTGATCACCCTGAGGAACGCCGGATAAAATATTAATTTGATCTAAAATATAATTTTCATATTTTACGGCTTGAGTGCGATTGGTTAAGAAGGAATGAATCCATGAAAGAAGTGGGTCATAAAAACCATAGTCTTTGAGTTTTGTTGTTAGAAGAGAATGATTAACTCTATCGAAGGCTTTTTCAAAGTCCGTATAAATAACGTCAAATTGAGATTTGTTATTGAAAAGTTCCAGAATTAATTGTTTAAATATACTAAGATTAGTTATTGTTGAACACCCTGGGCAAAAACCATGTTGTTCATTTGAAAGAATTTTTTCACATAATGGAAAAATTTTTTTATTTACTAATTTAAAAAACATTTTTGGTATGATTGAAATTTTAGAGATAGGTCGATAATTAGTAACTAATTATTTATTACCTTTTTTAAAAATTGGTGTAATAAATGAAAATGTCCATTTGTCAGGAAAGATACTAGTCGTTAGATATTTGTTAAATAAGTAAGTTATAATAGGTGATAATATAAATGACGATTCCTTTAAAAATTTTGCAGAGATACTATCAGGACCAAGTGATTGATTTTGATTAGTATACCAAAATTCATTAAAAACATCCATTATCGAAATATTTATAGAGT
>NC_042494.1:30577888-30579214 GCF_005508785.2 Acyrthosiphon pisum
TCAAATTCGAATGTAAGAATATCATCCATATATCTATCCATGGCTATGTAGAAATCAAAGCGTAAATATTTTTTGAATATTTATCATAAATATACGCATAGTTTATCATTAGAAAAAATGAACTTAATTGTTACATTTCACTACAAATTTTTCACTGGATTCTTTTCATCCAAAAATGGAAAATTGAATTTGAAATGTAACGGATATTTTAAATGTATTTAATAGACAAAGACATTAATGATATAAATTGATATTCCCTCAGATTACATTTATCAAACAGTTTTGATTGGAAGAACATTTTAATTTCACACAAATTAATTGAAATTAATTATTAATTAAAAATATAATTTATTTAGATTTTAACAGAATTAAAATATTAAATACAAAAAGGTATGCATACGTCTTATTTGTATTTTAAAATTTTCAATTTGCCATATGCAGTAATTATTATTATTCATGAATAATTATTGTATAAAACAAAGTAGGTACGTAGGTATGTATTATTTAACATATTATTATATCGCAAAGGTCGTAACTCCATTTTTTTGGATTATTAGTGATTAAAATCAAGAAAAACAAAGGTGGGTAAGTGGATGTCGCTCTGCTGTACAGTAGGTTATAAGTGAGTCACTGTATAATGGATAGTATTGAATTTGAATTCAATGATATAATATCACTGTATAAGAAAAACGATTCTGAGCGGAGACGGTTTGTCAGACTAGGTATTAGACATAGCTATTATAGGTATACTTATCAGCTATAGTATTAAAAAAAAATTGACCTATAATAGGTATCAATAATAAATTCCAAATTAATCATATCACACTATCCATTAGGTATAACGCGTTATACATCAACAACAAACAGTGGTACTATCATAGATATAATATAATAGTATACTTTAGAAGTTTCAAGTACCCACAAATAATATTATACAATCCAAACAAAATAACTAAAATAGTTATTCCAGGTTTTTTAATATGTAATTTTGTCCAAATTTGAACTTAAAATGACTATAAAAATAAACTGTGCTTATGTATTTCTTAGAATTTTTGGTAACAGAATTAAATATTTACGTGGAATCTTGTTTTAAATTTTCAATCCTTAGATATAAAAGTTGAACGTTTTATAAATTTTGTCAAGATTTTAACTTCAAATGCTTATAAAAAAAAATTGTGCATATGTATTTGTAATATTTTTCAACTGCTATTGTAACAATGTATCAGGAGCCCTGTATTAATTTTTACACTTTTTGGCTCAATAGATAAAACTTTATTGATATTTATAGAAAAAAAACTGAAAAAATTGAAACTTACATGTCCGTAA
>NC_042494.1:30579314-30587054 GCF_005508785.2 Acyrthosiphon pisum
GTGTCCGTACTCATTTTATAATAATATTATTATTTAATATTGGTGTTTGATATTTTCAAAATATCCATACGCTTCGCGATACGTCATTCATGTGTGATATTATTGTCATGTGTGTATACGTTATATACATTATGATATTATTAAAATTAAATATTATGATTTTGTTTTCGCTTAGGTGGCTACTCCAAAGCCAAAATGAATGTTCGTGACGACATGTTGGACTATTATATAATGTACACACTTCTCCGCCCTCAAATAAAAATAACGATGATGTATCGCGTCCAGCTATAAACTGCAGTTATGAATTATTTCGGTTTCGACAGTGTCGATGAATTTTTGTCCGAACAAAAGGCGCACACGCTAACGGCCAAATCGTAATTTAACCGTCGACCGAACATGATGGAAAATATATTTTACACACAAGGTACGATATTACAGTATCATATTATTACGTCGATCGAAGCGACGTGGATAGGATACGCGATCTAGAAACTATTACATTGTTACGGTCCCTTTATACAAAATAACAATTATTATTAATAGAGAAAGGAAGCTATGATGACATCTAATAACAATAATTTGGCACTTCGCAAAACAAACGCACAGTGTATGTAACCGGAGCTTAACAGTAATTGATAAATGTTTTAATATGACCATTTAGATAGGCCTCACGTAGGTACTATAATAAAGAAAGACGGACTTCGGGGACACCAAAAGGTGAGCCACTCAAATAGCAATTCGAGATTCACTTAGTATAGTCACATCGCCGGACGCATACGAGTTGATTCTCAATTACCTAATTAGGTACTGGGTAGTATATTGCAGGTATACATTCGAATCGGTTCCTGGATAGTCGAAAATAACAAAGTACGAATTGGTTTCGGCGAACTTTCATTTTGATAATTCAACTATATGTTAAAATTGATTATCTATAGTTGAGTGATTATCGTTTATTCAACCAACAATATAACAGATGTTTCTTTCTATTTTACATAGACTATTATGAGTGTCTGGAACACCCGTATAGGTATGGTTTACACGTTTTATGGTTAGTAAATCTACGCGGATGTGATATATTATCCACAAAAATAAAATGTATACCTACATAATATTATTTTCCTATTTTCACGTTGACGGGTTACTTCCTCGTCGACGATGACAGTTAAATTGTGAAAATTTGAACGACTTGAGCCTGTTGCAGTGGAAGAAGTCTGTGTGCGCGCGATACGCCGATACAGTCAACAAGACGATGACCGTATATAATACAATAAGTAAAAATAGATCGAGTACATAATATACATATATATATGTGTGTGTGTGTGTGTGTGTGTGTGTGTGTTTGTCAGTTTTCGTGGGAAGTTAGGGTTTAAAACTTCAACATCGAAGTGGCCGAGCGGAATATAAGACGTCGATATAATATTGTATATACGGTTGGAACGGTTTTTGGTGAATCCATGACGGCGATTTCTATATCGCGTCGCTCGTTCGAGCACGAAACGACCGGACGCGGAGAAGACCGATTTCGGATGGTAAAAATCAAATTACGTCCCAAAAAAGCGCACCCGCCGGAGTGTAAAACGACTATACCCACACACACATACTTTAGGTAGATGGAGTAGCTCGGCTGGGTGGAGAGACGAATATCGTGGAAAATCGAAAACAATAACGAACAACGAAGAGAAATATTCGTACACACCCGCATGTGTACATATTTGGTATTGTTTACACAAAATATAATATTTGTGAAAATCTTAGTCGTATCGGACCCCTAGTTACAAGGTTGAAGATTCTGTCAAAGTTTACGAGGTGATTAGGTTGTGTATGGGGTAGATGGCTCAATTTACTTAACATTAAACCTTACATAATTATAGGCAAACATAAAAGCATTACCAAATCCCCCTATATCAATGTTTCAAAAATGTCTGTTCCTTTTCTCATACGAATATTATCTGACATATTCTGCACTTCACAATAATAATAATAATAATAATTTTTTTTTTTGTCATATTTATTTAAATTGTACAATCAGTAAAAAATATATTGGAGGGATACATACATAATAGGTCATGGTTGGCTTGATTGAAGACGCTATTCAATAATAGCACTTCATGGCGGGAGATAAAAATAATAATATATAAAAACACATCAACTAAAGTTAATAATAATAATAAATTAAATAATCAAAATGTATTACCTATATAATATTTCTGACAGAAAAAAAATAAAAAAAATGTATTAGGTAGTATATATTTAAATTTTATTAAACGTTTTTTTTACGTTTTATAAAAAATAAAATATTTACATTTATGATCAACTTCTTAAAAAAAATAGGTACCAATAAAATCAAATTTGACAAAAAAAATTTATTTTTACTATATTATTATGTAATCATTGTAAAAGTATAAAACAATCGACAAATTTTTTTTTTTAGGTTAAAAAATGATTTGAGAAGGCAAAGCCCGCGTAAATATTTCCCCCTCATGGTTTCCATCTCGGACAAAATGAACTGCAAACTTCGTGTATATTAATAATGACGACCAATTGAATTGTTTCACGGCGCAAAGAAACGCGCTTACGACCTGCGTGATCTATATATTATAATATAACTGTACAGAACGCGTGACAAAAAAAGAAAAAAAGGTAAATCGCCGTGAAACGAAAAGCTTTTAATGTTTAACGACCAATGACAATTGAACGGTCAAACGACTTGGAATAAATTACGGACATAATACCTATACGTATACGCGTCATTGCAGGCGCAGTTAAACGTAACGCAGCTGCAGCGTTTTACGGTCGGCCGGAGACGCAGGCCGCGAGGACCCGTTTCGGACGACTCGTCCCGTCCGGAGATTTACGAAAATGCGCATCGTTGTCGTCGTGTCTCGTCTATTTACAGTGCGGACTTCATATAAAAAATAATATCCGAAAATAGCAGCACCGTTACCATATCCGGAAATTCGGGGAAATTACTGCGGGGGGGGGGGGGGCGTGATGAGCTCATAACGCTCATTACACCTATATTATAGGTACTAGAGCTGCTCGCTTGTCGTCGAGACAACTTAGAACGTTTTGCTAACTAAACAATGTAAGTAACCACAAAAATGTACGAGCACAATCGTTAACGTAAGTCGTTAAACTAATTGAATTAGAACTCATTTAATATCTGCTCAAATATTCGTTGATAATAATAGGTAATTAGGTGGTTAAAAATAATATATCATTATATTACGCGTTTTCGCCGAACCGGGGATAGCACGACGTGAATGATTGCTGAGGAAAAACTGCTGGAGGTTATAAGCTTAAATTTATGATTGTTCCAAGTTAATAAGAAATAAAAATATACATTTTACAATATAGTTAAGACAGTTATTGGACATATTTTAGGCACTTCATGATTAGTCTAACCTCTCCCCCCACCACCACCATTTCCGCATATAACGATTTCATCGGTAGTCGCGATTCCAAGCGCAAATGTCTCGAAGGCCGCGTCGTTCCATGCCAGACCGATGACGGTTCGTAAAATTTAACGCCGTGGACATGGCCGTCCGTCACGCACGTCTCTGCGCGCAATCGGACGCTGCACCACCCGTACGAGGTTAATAATAATAATAATAATAATAATGTAACGTACGAAAACGTACATTGTGTACCGCGGTCGGGGGATGAGGGTTTCAATTATTATCGTCCGACGGTCGTCCGGCAATAAAGCCCGTGTACAATGCGTATAATGTGTGTGTGCAACGCGTATTACAGTGCGACGGGCTATATGGTGCTCTATACGACCGGTCGTTATCGCAGAGCTATAAGCCCTCACTCACCCCTCAGCCTAACCCTCCCCCCCAACACACACACACACACATACACATGACCCCACCACGGCGACGACCAGCGGAGACGGCGATGACCGGAAAATTCGTATCTACGGGCGAATGAAAAACCGATAAACGCAATTACGACGGATTAAAACGTCCGTTTGCGTTCGGTGCCGTCGTAAAATCCGCGGCTGACTCACTCGATATATAAACTCTAAAACTTGGCCGATATACAGGTGTGCGTGCGTGTGGTCCGTAGGACGACGACGACGACCGTGGCGGCGCCGGTGGTGGGGCGCGTATTATCCGTGGGGGGGGGGGGTGAACTTTTTGGGCGCCGGTGACCAAGTGACGCGCGCGGCTGGTGGTACCGCACACACACATAACCGCGTATTATATACATACTTGTATACCGCGCACGAAACCGGAATTCCAATCTCGTGGCGCGTACGCGGTCGGCAAACGAACCTCTGGTAACGACCGGACGATAATTACGTACGATATATATATATATATATATATATAGGTAAGGTATATATGAAGATATAGTTACGACCTATACTGTGACTGCAGTTAATGTCCCTTTTTAATAACAGGACAGTACCGTATTTTATTTATTTTAGGTATTTTTTTTGTCTCTTGCGACACGACTCAACCCCACAAATTATTATTATTATACATACAATCACTTTTATACTCGAGCTCTGTGTTAAGAATATGTGTGTATGTGTGTCCCTCCTCCAAATAGTTATTGTTGGCTATAGTAGTTTTAAGGCAAGAGACAAGAAGTCAAAAATTATCACCTAACCGATTAGACAACTTATTTTTGTTTTAAATATATTCATTGTATGGCCCCAACAACACCGAAATTATTGTGCCATACACAAATTTTGTTTAAATCGCTTTGTTTGTCATTTTTTAGTCACATGTTTTTTAAAACAATAATATATTCTTATATACTAGTCGTAAACGCTAACTGTACTAGAAAATTAGATTTATGATTATCTATTCCGGGCTGATATTATTTAAAGAAATAATGTTCTGCAGTTTTATTATTTATACATCGTTACAGTGTTAATAATAATGTTATTATAATAATAAATAAGATCATCTTAATATTATTATTATAACGATGTGCGCATTAACGTCGATGTTATAATATGTATAGGATATCAGAATGCATAATATTGTTGCGGTATGAAAACGACTCTCGGTAATCCATTTCGAATTAATATATAGGTAACTACAACTGCGATCGCTGTCTACACAAATATAGTATGTATTATTATGCAACCGTGCATTTCAAACTTTTCTTTCATTTTTTTTTTTTTTACATTTTATTATTATTTTGAGTGCCATGTATACTTCTTTTCGTTATGTTAATATTTAACAGCCGCGGAAGTAGTTTCGACTAATGTTGCCACTTGCCACACAATGATTTCCGTTCTCAATTGAATATCGCCTATAAAATCGCGTCTCGTAACTCGTAAAGTGAGTGTATTCTTGTTATTATGATGGTTTCACCACACACACGGTCTGCTGTGCAAACACAAATAGTGTACTACATATAATTCATATATTAAGTGTGTATGTTATGATATTATATGGACGTCTAATTTGAATACCGTAAGAAACGACTTTATGTATAGAGTGCAATATTGACACAATAAAAGCGCGTTATTATAATATGTCCACAAGGCAAATGCTAAGTGATTACATTATATTATATGTACCACCATAAAAGCAAGAGCGTGAATATTTCATCGTTATACGAGTCATCGTGATGATAATATTATGAGAACATTATTTAAATTTTAAGTATAAAATCACGCGAGTTACTGTTATTATTCTGATTTTATAATTTAAATCATTGCGAAATAAAATATAGGGCCATGTTCCCATAACCTCCACCTATAAATTTTGATTCAAGACATACATCAATCATCTGTTTATCATTTGTATCTGAATGTACCTCAACGGTTTCAAACTATCCCTTGATTTTGGGGGTGCCGAGGAAAGGCTGTAATTGTTTGTACAATTGATATAATAGGTTTCGAATAAAAATTTGGAAGTTTATTATTACCGTGCGGGAAATAATTGTTTATACTAATCAACGTGCATACTAATATTAATTATTAAGTACCTATCAACTACTATTTCAAAGTCAGACGTATTTCTTCTCGTTCGAGCGATCCTGTTTTATCTTTCTAAACGGGAACACGGTTTCCGGAAACCGAATATAATATATTATTACAAGGTACTTACTTATACTTTACTCGCCATAGACGACCGTTAAATAATTAATAATACATTACTTTCGTTGTTTTATTATACCGGGAATGACGTTTAGGGGTTGATATTAGGATCGTCTGATATAACAATATGAGCGATCGGTCCACGGATTGGATGCAGCCTGTAGTCCATAATACCAAGAACTGGAATCCAATATAATGATAAAGTCCCTTTATGTTGACAGATTCCGAAACTGTTTGTCGAAGTAACAGAATCGATTTCGTTTCCGGTAATTATTTATTTATTTTTTTTTAATTTGCTTTTGAAAAATATATTATCTGTTTTATAATTTATTATACGACGACGTCGTTACCAAAAGTTTATCAACCCCCACACAATACGAGGAAAAGCTCCGTGGTCATTAAAAATTTACTCAACTATTTTTAAAACTATTGTTTATTGTGATACTGTTTTTTTATTTATGTCTATTGACACACAATATGACATAATATTATATTGTATGACTTTGACTTCTATTTAGTTTTTACTAATTCACAGTTTTTTGACATTTATTAAACTCTATTAGTATCACGTGTATAAATTAATAATTTTTTGTATCGTCGTCTCTAAGATATTATTATATAGTTATAGCCATTACGTCAAATATTTTGATGCGTATAGTAATATTAGTTTTACAGTAAGTTTGTTCTATGCAACAATGTTTACATTGCATAGTAGGTAATGAGACAAAATGCTATATGAACTCAATTCACATATAACTAATTGTAATTTTTCTGAACAATTTTTTTCAGTTGTTAACTAAATTTATAGACTTGAGTCGGTGAATAAATAACGCGTGGCAGATTATACCTATACCTATGTCAATTGTAATATTATGCTGTCACATTCCAGGTTTTCATTGATGGTGATACGAGTTCGATTAGCTTACTATAAATATTAGCATATTATACAAACGTTATAATTAAAAATATTCCTGCAGGTTACCGTGGTTAATACAACAGTATAATATATATGCACTGTTGTGATACAATAATACGTAAGATAGTTATTATTATGCAATTCACTTCTACCTAACAAATTAATTATATATTTAACTGTAAACCTAACTCACCTTTAATGGTATAGAGCTGGGAGGTCCAACCATTCGTAGTTGACGGACCAATTTACGCTTTCATAAAAACACTGGTGGCCGCTAAAAGAAAAAAATATGATATTATTATTTATATTTTATTTTATTACAAACATATAATATAATGCAGCAGTTTAATAATTAATAAACCCACAGTCATTATTAGGCAGCGATATTACCGACTTCCACGATCTCCCACCACGAGACTTCGGATTCGCTGTGGCTGCTGTACAAACACAATGACTACACACGTATGTAGCGAGCTGAATTGAATCATGGTTTTGGACGTTACTCTCTTACGTATACCTACGTTTTATAGTATGAAACGTAAAATGTATACGATCATATTACGATTTTGTTATAATATTATTTCCACTTTTTTTTTTAGTAAAAGTCTTCTATTGTGAGAGGGAGCAAAAAAAAAAGTCTTCGAGGGCCGTGGGTTTGACCACCCTGATATAGAGTAATAGAGTATTACCACAACAAAAAACTCCGGGTTTTCTCAGCATATAAAAACCACCCTTATCTATTTAGTGGTGTTAACAT
>NC_042494.1:30587154-30587877 GCF_005508785.2 Acyrthosiphon pisum
TGAATATCAAATGTTGTAAAAGTTTGAATTTCAAACGCTCATAAAAATTTAATTTGACTTTCTTATAGACATTTTTTTTTTTAATAAAGGTAGATAATCTTATAAAGAATCTTGTATTATATTTTAAGATCTTAGATTTAAAAAGGAAAATTTTTACGAATTCTCAACTCAAAATAATTTGCTAATTTTCGTGATTTTTCCATATTTTGTCAATTTTTGAACTTTGAATGCTTATAAAAAAAACCGGGGGCTAAGGATTTTTAATATTTTTCATCTGCCTTTGAAACAGTATACTAGGAGCCTTCTATTAAATTTTCAAGCTTTTTTAACCAACAAAAATGGAAACTGAAAATGTCTGTAAAGAGCTTAAAATAAGTTAAAATAATTGGAAAATGTTATGGTGTGTAGAAAATGCTAATATAAACATTCAGTCAACGTTTCATGTAACTACAGTCATTTGTCTAAGAGTTGCACCAAATACCAAAATCGATTTTCTCGATAACAGATTTTGCGTAAAAATTCCCGTTTTTCCTTGATTTTTCTTTTGTTTTTCGCTGCGCTTTTGAAAACTAATGGGAAATTTTTACTTTTGACCCCCCCCCCCCTCAATGTACCAACTAGATTCACTTTCCTATCAGAAAAGATACTGTTGAAGAAAATCCAATCACTTTTACTGTCCTAAATCGTGATGACAGACAAAAAAAAAAAATAAAAATAAAAAAA
>NC_042494.1:30587927-30607540 GCF_005508785.2 Acyrthosiphon pisum
TAAATTGATTTTCAAATAGATTTATAATTGGTTCTTTAGTTCGAATGTCTTTAAAACGATTTTCAAATTCACGAATAAGTGTGTTAATAATTTTAATGCACCTTTGTTTTAGAAATATACCATAATCTTCTGTTTTTAAAGTAGCACAACATTCAAAATGGGAGAAATTTAATTCTTCAATTTGATTTAGAAATAAAGATAATTTATTTTGGAAAGCTTTTACTGAACCGAACAATGTAATTACGAATTTTTTTTTCCTTGTAGTTTTAGATTTAACAAGTTCAGATGATGTGTTATATCTGTTAATATTGCTAAATCCCATAGCCATTCCCCATCATTTAATTGTGTATATTGTTTATTTTTTTCAATTAAAATAATTTCGATTTCATGGCGCAGGAAAAATAATCTTTTCAAAATTTTTCCTCTACTTAGCCAACGTACATTACTGTGATATAAAACATCTTTATACTCAGACTCTATTTCTTTTTAATTTTTTTTTTACGTAAATGTAAAATATTATACTTCTTTCGCGGGCCAGATATTAAATGATGGCGGGGCGTAGTTTGGCCACCACTGGTATAGACTATAGGTATAAACGTATAATACTTATATCATTTACGTCACACACGTCACAACCAAAACACTTCAAACATCGATAGTAGCAGTCATTGAGACGAAAAACAGACGTGTCCGACGTCAGCGAGCTTTTGTTTTTTCCTTAAGACCACATCGGGCTTCGGATAGATAGGTATACGGTCTACTTTCACACATGTCAAATGCGTCACGTAGACACCGAGGGCGTAAAAGTGTGAAAGCCTTTAAATCTTCAGATATCTAGTAATTTCATATTAGAATAACGTGTCAATTTTTATATGATTTTATTCAGGAAATTATTTTACCGATTGATGGAATATGCGATTCATAGTGGTCCGAATATGAACAGTTTTAAAATGTAACACAGAAAATGATAGGTACGTTTTAATATTTGTTTGATGTACCTACGTAGTTATTGAACAGAATGTTTTCAGACCCTCGGAACAAGTTTTAAAAATGAGTAGGTATACCAAACATTCTATATACAGCTCGTCAAAATGAATCACATACATTTTTTGAATGGATGACATTAAAAAAATATTAAACACAACTTTAAAAATAAAATATCCGAACAGATGATAATTTATCAAAAATATTAATTGTTCATCATGTTTATATTGTTAGGTACCTACTGTTTTGTTTTTCTTATTGTATAATTTGGATTTATTTTTTTTAATTCGACATTATTTTCGATCTAAAATCATAGATAATATATACGAATGGATAGGACATATTATAATGAACATATCACTAGAAAATGCAGTGATACGTTTTTTATGTTATATGGGGCAAATATTGATATGATGGTTGATAAATGATAATAAATAACATTAATGATTAATTAGTAATAATTAATGATCTATATTATTTTCTATTCTAATTACAATTAATTATATACGCAAAGTTTAGAGTAATTTGAGACTTGAGTAGGTATTCCTATTTCCATTTTCAGGCAAAAAAATAAAAATAACAATTTGAAATTGACAAATATTGTTAACAGTTTTTGAACATAACCTTAAAAAAAGCCCCATATCTATCGTCTTTCTCTCTTTACGTTCTCTCTTCCCCAAAAAAGCACACAGTCCATATGAAACTGGTATAGGCATGTCCTATCCACTCTTATATTATCTATGTCTAAAATACTAAACTCCAATAAAAAGAGAATTTTCTATAGCTAGATTATAAATTAAGCCGAAATACTATCTAGATATTAAATTTTTATTTTAAATTCTGTGCGAGCGATGAATGTATTGATTTTACTACACATTATGTGTGTTTTTATTTTATTTTTGTGTTGGTTATCACCTTTTAACAAGCCTGGGCAAGTTAATGATAATTTTTAACTGAGTTAAGTTAAGTTAATGTAAAATATTTTAATTCAGTTAATAGTTAAAAGTTAACCTAATTTTTTTTTTAACTCAGTTAAGTTAAAAGTATATGAACATTTTCAATTAACTTATTAACTTAAGTTAGTTAAGTTATTATTTTTTTTTTTATAATATCTTTATAAATACCCAGTAATATGGTTTAAATAATAAAAATCATAAATATTATTGAACACAGGAAATAGCCAATAGCTTTCTATACATGGGTACTGAATTAATAGAATTATGAAGTAGGTACGAAAAAAATACAAAATTAAAAATGCCAAAACAAATACAACTTTTTGATTTATTAATACACTAATACTGATAAGTACTATACATTTTTTTAAAATTATTAAATAAAAATAACATGGTATTTAAGAATTTACTTAATTTTAAACTCTGAATACTTTTTCAGGGTACTAAAATTCTAAAACTGTTAGAGAATATAGCCAACTTTATACTTCAGTAAAATATTTATATTTATAAATATTTATTTAAGAAATTGATTTAACTTTATTTGTAATTCCCTATTCTAGTAAATGGTTATGTAATATCAATAATAATTTTTATTTTTATTATTTAATTATTTATAAATTAACTTAACTTGAATTTGATTAAAAGTAACTCGTTATTTATTAAGTTAATATCAATTAAAATAAGTTAAATTAAAACTTTAGTTACCTAATGAAAATTAAATTTAAAAAAGTTAAGTTAAAAGTTAAAATTAACTTAACTTTTAACTTTTTAACTCGTTTATGCCCAGGCTTACCTTTTAAGGAAATAAAAATGCTTCAATTATCTTCTTCTGTATCTTTTCTGGTATAAAACTCAATAATTTTCAAAAGCACTAGACAAACAAAAAAAATTTTATATATGTACACCATACAGTTCTATAAATATTTTTACTCTGAGCTATTTAGCATAAGAAAATAAGTGCACAAGCAAATAATTTCAATTTTCATTAGTTTTTACTCAACTATTCTCGATAAAAAATGTTTGGCTATGTCAAAAAACATGAAAATTTAATACGATGACTAATACATTTTGGTTAGTGGAATTTAAAAAGTCTTCACTCAGAATCGTTTTTCGTATACAATGATTTTATTATATCATATTGGATTAAAGTTTAACACATCCATTATTGTGACTTCTCAAGACACCTAATGTACAGCAGACTAGCAGTTATCAACTTTCTCGCTTTTTAATTTTTTTTATGTATGTATTGTAATACCTTACATAATATGTCGTAACCATATACCGCAATCGAACTTATCTTGAAAAGCATATCTATCCAACTATATATTTATATATGTTATTTATAATATCTCGCATATGGCAAACAAATAATACATTTATGTCCCCATATGGTTTATAAAACATTTTTTTTAAGCTTCCTAGAAATCATATATAAACTTTTATATTTACCCTGGAAGAATTTTATCCCGTTGGCGCGCTTGCTATTTTCCACTGACAATTTCACATAAGGAAAATAGCATAAAGGTATAGTGTAAATCAAAAAATAAATTGCACTAAGTGTAAAATAATAGTTTCTGTTTCATGTAATAGATAGGTATTCTATTTCGTGAAAAGTTCAAATATACTGTATGCGACATATTTATACATAATATATATTATAAGAAAAATGTTTCGTATAAAAAATTCTATTTTGAAAACCAGATATTGAAATATTATACAGGTATAATAATATACTTGTGAGCTTCTTTCCGGGACATATAGAACGTAAAAAAATGTGATGTCTTATCTTTTTTAAAGTTGTTATTTTTCATTTTTATCGTTTTATATGTCGTTTTTATAGAGCTTTGCGAGTAATTGTCGAATGATTTGTGTGTACTAGCGTCTAGCAGTACATTCCTTCTAAATTGATTATTTGTGACAGCAGTGAACAGCGATGTTGACTACCATATCGTGGTGATAATAATATTACGTACGCACACTCGAAGTCTTGGACTTTGTTGTCTTCGCGTAAGTCATGGGTGTAGACACTGGGAGATTATATGGGGAATGGGTCCCCCCATGAGTCATGACCTTTGTTTAGATTCTCAGCGGAGCGATAATTGCATAGATTTTACAATGATGTCAGTTTGTTTTCTGCGTCATCACCTTATGGGCGGTAAAAATGACTGGATTTTCCTTGTTCAGCTGCACATTATCTGTTAGAAACTAGAAAGTGAATGTAGATGGTATTTTTGGGAAAAGTTTGCCAAAAGTAAAGAGTTCTCAATAGTTTTTAAAGGAGGAAAACAAAATAAGTGAATACGGAGATTTTTACGCAAAACTAGTTTTTCAAAAAATTGGTTTTGTTATTTGGTGTAACTTTGAAAAAAACCCGTACTGTAGATGAATGAAATTTTCACCGAATGTTTATATTACTATTTTCTATATACAATAACATTTTCAAAATATTTTGACTCTTTTTAAGCTATTTTTAGACAGAAGAAAATTTCTATTTGTATAAGTTTTTAAAAAAATTATTTTCTATAAAATTGTTTTCGGTTGGTGAAGAAACTAAAAAATCTAATACAAGATTTCTCATAAGTTGTTAATGGAAATTAAAAAAAAAGTTGAGCATAAATTCACAATATTTTTTTTATGAACGCCCGAAGTTAGACATTTTATATTCATTCATCCGCAAATTAGGGGCCGGAGCTGAGAGGTGGTCAGGCAGTTGAGTGTTGACGGCGAATCCACATTCATCGGTTCGATTCATAGCAAAGTGCAAAAAAATGTGTGTGGTTCTATGCGATCGCTATTTTCCCGTGCTGTTGTCAGATAGCGTCATCCGGTTTCTAACTAGGTCCCATTCCACTGGGAGTGAAGACCACACATGTCTCCTCTTGTAGAAGAAGAGGGGGTAGCATGACTAAATAGTCCATTAAGCCATGGTTTCAATGAACAGGTACAGAAAAAAAATTAAGTAAATTAACAAAATCATAGGAATTTTCTTATTTTCAGGGCTTGAAACCGGTATAAATCGATATAAAATCAAAACCAAAACCGAAAAAATTTTATACCAGTATTAACTTCAAAACCGAAACGGGAAAAAAATGGATACCGGTAATTATTAACTTTAAAACCGAAACCGGAAAAAATTGGATACTGGTATTATAATTAAAAACCGAAAACGAAAATATAATTTAAAAAACGGTATTTTTTTTTAAATTCTTTGGATTGAAAATTTACTTTACACAAAAGGCGATTTGAACGCTTGATTCAGCGATTCAAACAAAGCTAAGCAAAGAATAAACGTGGCCTTGAAACCGATTTTAGAAACTGATAAATTTTAAAAACTGAAACCGAAAACAAAATCAAAAACGAAATCTGAAAATATTGGAAACCGGTATTAAATTAAAAATCAAAACCGAAAAAAAATTGGAAACCGGTATACAAAATCGAAACCGAAACAGAAATTTTTTCAATCGGTTTCAAGCCCTGCGCTTATTTTATTATAATTCAAAAATGATAACCTACTTGAAATTTTCATCAAATGTTTTTATTTTGTTATTTTCTATAAGTACACGAAAATTGAAAATTTTCAAAATATTTTGACTCATTTTGAGCTTTATTAAAATTTTCATTTTTTTAGTTTTTATTTTAGAAATATCAATAAAATTCTGTACTTATGCATCTAGACATCTACTAACTATACAGCAGATTAGTACCCACTTGTTCACTTTTTATTTTATATATATATTATTATTATACTAGTGTGTAATTTATCTTAAAAATTATGAATATATACCCCCCCCCCCCTCCTTGAAAATGTCTGTCTACGCCACTGGCGTAAGTATATTATGTATCGCACTATCGCTGCAGCAGCATTAGCAGCAACGATGCTCGCGTCTTTCATTATTCGTTATTATATACTACTATTATTATTATTGCTATAATACACCTGCTCGTGTCTACCTCTATACTGCACCAACGCACTACCGACGGTGTATTATTTACCTCTCCACCGTCACCCTTCCCGTCACTAATATTATCTTTTATTTTCCCGTGCCTAGGTATACGCACATTCATATAACATAATATATATATTATATTTTCGTACATATATTTTCGTACAGATGGCGGTGTGGCGTGGCAGGACTTAAATTACTTACATAAACACGATGCGTATATTATTATAATAATATAGGCGTAGCCGTGCGCGCCGTGTACGACGACGATGACGACTCCCCAGAGTTGCATTAACGTGTACGCGTATAACTTACCGTACGTGTACTATAAATGTGTGTGTGTGTGTGTGTACGTACAATAACGAGATGGGGAAAAAACGGCGGAGATTGAATGTACGATAAACAATAAAGACGCCGACGAGGACGATATTATTATTATGACGACGACGACCGTGGTTTCGCGTGTATACAGTGTGCGTACACCACTATAATAATAATATGTTACGCGTATTAATATATCATGGTATATATTACATTATACACTTCGGTATAGGTGTAATATAGGTTACCTCCTAAAACGTCGTATTTCATTCGCGAGTGTAATAATATCAATCGTTGCGATAGCAAACAACAAAATCGAAACCAAAATGTTACGACCCTACTATAAATAGACGTATAATGCGCTGCATGTGTATATATTATTTAGACATATGTAAAATGGGTGTTTCGTGATTTTTTTTAAACGACAAGTGTGTTATCGTATCGCACACACACGTCACGAAGCGCTGTAACGAGTATACAGACATATTATTATATTATGTATTGTAATATTGTGGTAATGACGAGTTATACGTCACTCGACAGCGTATATTATTATTTTCAGCCGCGGGCTATATGTATATGTATACGCGCGCGATATAATATTATACATATTGTATACACAGACGTTTGACGACAAATTTCCTCGACCCGAAACGATTGCATATTTCAAATTTAAGAGGATACGATATTACATTATATTATTATGTACACCACGCAACGGGCGTAAGATTTTATTTTGATTAAAAACATACTTTTGTGTTTGTGTGTGTATGCAAGTGGGGGGGGGGGGTGTGAGAGAGAGAGAGAATGATTCATGGTTCGATATTTTTCAGCCAATTTTATATTATATATATATATATATATTATATGAACTAAAATAAAATTCGTTTATGTATTTTTTTTTATCATCTAACAATATACACGCGCTCGTGAATTATGGTCGGGTGTATTCGGCAATAACGAAAAACACCAATACGGTGGTGGCGGCAGACATTTATTTTCTTTCATAATAAAAATAAATATATGTTTTTACCTGTTTCATAAAAAGTAATTTTACCGCAAGATTTTACTCGGCCCTAAAACGTAAAACTTTGCAATGAATAATCAATACACACGCACTAGCATGCCTAAACATACATACACACTATATAGTCTATACTCTATATATTGTATAATATTATATATTATATGTCATACTAGTATATGACAAAGTATTGCCAATTTATATCTGCTAAACTCGCAAGATCGGTTTGTCGAAATCATCTCCATAATGCGATTTTTATAAAATACTGTCTATAGACTATAATATGCTATTATTTGAGATCTTTCAATCCATTTAATCTCAGAACAAAGTGCATGTTACCGGAAGTTTGACCGTTTTATAGATAGGTAGTATTTCACTAAATTTCTGATTTGCTCTGCCGTGAGATGTATGAATAGTATAATATAGTATTCCATTAATACCGGAAAACGGTAATAGAAGAGTTCGTTTATCCAACTACTTCCTTCCGCAATCATATCATTAAGTTGCTATTGATGTTTCCATTTTTGTTGTTGAAGATTGGTTGTCAAACGACCAATGTATGATAGGAAATATTCCCTACAGTGCTCAAACCTACAAAATATGTATCATAATAATATCATATTCTTCTAATCAAAATGTTTTTTTTAATTTACTGTTGCTATTTTTATTAGCCATTATAAAAGAACTTTCGAACAAACAACATATAATATTGATTAAAAGGAAACAAATGTAAATGAATTAAATTGTAATTTTGAATAAAAAAACGCTGAAAATTAAAAATATAAATTGGGACTCAAAATTGGAAACATTAATCTGTTACATTAAATACATCAATATTATTAATAACAATAAAAATAAAAATATTTAGAAGACGTTAAAAAAATTTGGATATTAACTTGTTTATGCGGGATAAGTATCATGCAGTGTCTTCTTAATAGGCGTGAGCACCACCTGCTGAACATTGTTTATGTTAGAATATGTTATAATACTTGTGATAATAAGCATTAAAGTACTATATTGTTGTAACTAGTTTGGTGTTAAATCGTGAACTTTCTTGAAAAAAAGTTCTGAAACACGTTTCTAACCAAAAAGAATTCTTATCTCTGCGAAAAATCTTTTCATAAATAACAGGTTAAAAATAACAGCTTCTCATGGAGTAACAGTTTGAAAAATGTTTTCGAAACTGGTTGAATATATTAACTGCGTATATAGGTAGTTTAAAATACTGTAATAGTAGGTGAGTACATATTAATATTATTATATTATAGAATGATACCAACATTTAATTGAAATATTGGTATGAAATAGCCAAATAGGTTTATGCATAAAAGTTTAAAGATTTAATAGATAGTATTAAATGTTATCGATATATTAAAAATATAATCACAAATAACAATCAATAGTTACAATTTGATAAATGTTTAATAAGTACCTACCTATACCTATCTGATGGTAATTAATATATAATAAAAGTTAAGCCGGATTCATAGCTGCAGCGTCGTGTGTCGAGTCATGTCGATCGAATCGTATTATGATTGGATATTACTTTTTTGGTATCGTGTAATATAAAGTGGCTACCGAGTATACCAAAAATTTACAACAGCTCAACTTTTAAACCATATTGGTTACCAGTCGTAACCATATAATGACCAAACCATCTCACGACACGACACACGATGTAGCTGTGAATGCGCCTTTAAGATGACTAATAACCATAAAGTAATTTTGCCTTTTGGTATATGAGGTTAACCGTTTAGTGGTAGCTTATAACAATTACAGAGATAAAAAAAATCGATAAAATCGATAAAATATTTCATAAGTGGTCACATAAAATATTAGGTAATAAAAATTTGGTAAAATATACTGTACATTTTTTACTGTTAAAATGTTACTTTTTAAGTTCACCGCACGTCTTCAATTATTATTATATACAGTTGGCCGGAATACTACCTAATAACTATATAAAAACCTATGTCCATATAATATGTACCTATACTGTATAGAGTATAGACGTATTATAGTATTTGTGTACAAGGTGCTTCACCAAACATGGTCACCTCCATTTTTTCCTTTAATAATTAATTTATTTAAATAATTATTTTTTCCATTCATATGTATACTTAAGGACAATATTTTCAAGATAGTTTTTTTATAGATTTGTATACTATTAAATGAGTGTTAAGCACATGCTTTTTTTAAAAATATTGATGCATTTAAATAAAAATGTTGATTTGTACTTCTGAGTAATTAAAATGTATATACACTAAGGATAATAGTTCTTAAAAATAATTTTTTTAAAATAAAAAGTAGATGTAACTACCAACACATTTTATATGCACATTTTTGCTAAGTGAAAAATGTTGAGCTAGACTTGTTGGACATTGTTGGAGCACTCTCCAATTTTGTTGGCATTTGTTTTCTCCATTATATCTTTTTAAAGTTAACCCTACTTTACTCTTAAAGCAAAATTATATGTAAAATATTGTCGAAGGTCTGATAAAAATATAGCAGATAGTACAGATATAACATATAGCACAGTGGTGGGGCTGCATCAAAATGAAAAAGGGCGATGTGATGACATTTATAGTTGCGGGGATATTATTTTGAATAACTTTGTGAAAAATAAATCGGAAAAATATTCAATTGCCTCTCCGGATAACCATAACATAAAAGACCCCGGTTTGTATTATTATGCGTGGAAGAGATAAAAAACCACATTTTTGAAAATATGTATTTGTTAAACGATTTATGATGGAATTCATGTAATGTGATTAATAATTGATATCAATATGAAAAGCAAATAATTAAGTTTTTTCAGTAGAAGACATGAGGTAAACGAGTGACATCAAACCTGATAATCGAATTATTTGTTCCACACTCACTGTAATATCTCGGGTGTAACTGTTCGTATAGCCACGGTTATTAATGTTTTTAGTTGCTCGATGTTAGCAAGTGGTGGTGGTCGAAAAATGGTATCTTTAACTTACCCCAAAGAAAAATATTGCAGGGGTAAATGCAGGGATTTTGAAAAAGCTTTATGTGGAGCAGTTGCCATTTTATCACAAAAAAATAACAAAAAACCAGCCTAGGTTTCGTACGGTGAAGGACGCGCCTATAGTGATATCTCTCAGCAACCAAATGAAACTTCAGAAAGTCACCTAAACGACGACAGACAGCCCCTTACCTCTCCGTTTGTTTTTTGCATGGATAACGATTTTCGAAGATACGATTTTGTTTCTGAATTTCTCTGTATCCATGAAAACTGTGTGCGTGAGAGACGTGATCGTTACCTTGGATATGCAAAAATAATTATTTTGTTGACTCGTATGGTATAAAATACAAATCGTTCTTACAGTATAACCTAGAGCTGCAATGAGTACTGACTTGAATATTATACTGTAATATTTTGATACAGCGATAATGATAATAAAACAATTAGTAGACAAATAAATAAAAATAAACATAAATAATGTGGCAGAACGGGTGGTACATTTGCTTCTATCATTGTTTTTATTGATGTATGGTCAGGGATTTTGATTTTGCTGGTTCGGTTTAATAATTGGATGAATTTTACTAGAGGAGTGTGAACATATGGTAGACATTGTGTGAAGTTTGTGAATTAGTCCATCACGCCAAACTCTGTCAAATGCCTTTTCCATGTGCAGGAATATGGCTGCAGTGTGTCTGTTGTTGTTAGTTTGATTACCAGATCGTCAATGAGTTAAGCAAGTTGGGTTGCCGTCGAATATCCAGTGGCGGTTTTACGGGTGGGGGGGGAGGTGGACCGCCCCCCCTCGGGCCGAGTAAAAAATATAAATGAGCAAATAGTTTACTAAAAATCGTTTTGGCGATATTTTTAATTTTTAATTTTTATGTCAAAACTGTTTACTGCTTACAAAAATGTTTGCTCCTATAGAAGTATAGAGGGCGCTCGTTCTTTAATGGTTTACTCGCATGTATCGTGATATGCTGTATCAGGAGGTATCAGTTAACAGTCAACAAACCGTTAACTTTGCTTTCGTTACCTTTGCGAAAACACGGATATGATTTTGTCGTTTATCATTAATCATTATTAGGATAGGTTAATAACAGTTTTTGAGTTCACGACGTTCACGTTTTTATAATATTGTTTTTGAAGTTTTAACATTTTTTTATTGATACCTATATCTTTACGTTATGCCGTTGTAGTATTAAGTTTATAATTTATAACTTATAATTACATCTCATGTACCAAACAATAGAAAAAAATAAATTTGATATGAATGCAAATTGTAAGTATAATATAGGTATATGCAAAATATTTTCGCCGCCCCCCCCCCCTCTTGTGGCTTCTCAAGAACCGCCCCTGCGAATATCCGTATATGAACTCGTGTTACTCTGCTCTCGGCCTGATGTGTTTCTTGAGGAGGTTTTGAAGCACTTTCTCAAACACTTTGGACATTGGACTTTGGAGCAGGCGACGATTTAACTTATAAAGTGCGAGGTCTTGAAAGTTGAGAGTGCTTGTGAGTTTTTTTCATGCTGATTAGCGGTGCTCCTTCAGGAGGTTTCTGACGTACGTGATATGGGCGTTTAACATAGACTTGACTGCCAGATCCCTTGGGCATTGCCAGTCTTTCCTTAGGTTCCGTTTGATAGTGATATCTTGTAAAATTACGCAATTACGAAGCAATAACGGTTTGATTAGTAGAATATGAGCATTCCGTAATTGCTGATTGGATAGCTGAGGTAGTTAATAATACCTCTTTATCAATTCCCGAGTGGTTTTCTAGGTCAATTGTCTGTTTAGGAGATTTATGCAGCAATTTTACGATTTGGGCAGAGTGTCCCCATATTTATACTATTTGGATATGACGTATTAATATGGTCTGTGATTGGTCACGTTTTGCCACGTGAGAATCATAACTCTATCCGTTGATTTGTATGCTGTATTGCTGTATGTACCTATCATGTGCGTGTCTTGGTGTAATGTAGCAGTTTCTATCTGCTTGTGGTTATCGTGGGTTTTTGTTGGTCTTGAGAAGGACCGTTTTATGTGTGTATGAGTATTTGTTCTGTAACATACGGTATAACCATTGTTCGATCTATGTATTCATTTTTACGTATTCGTGCATACAAATTGAAATATTTAGAAAACTATTTATTGAACCGTTTGGAACAAGAAATATAATAATAGCTATTGGCCCGTGTATTTGGGGTATGCATTTGAAGAATACGAAGAAATAATTTACACGTGATGCATAGTATACTGCATTGCATACTGTTAAATGCATTTTATAGATGTTAGTAAAATTTGTAGTTTACAGATAATTCATTCATAATATATTTCATTAGTTCAAACCTGCAACTATTGTAACTATCAGTGTTTCACTGGTGTGTACCTGTAGTGATCTCAGTAAATTAAATACTGCAGCCAACAAGAAAATTATAATTGACAATGACATGTTATTCATTGGAAAACAAATCAAATCCATTATATTCTTAAATGCAAATTATAATTGGTAAACTTTACTGTACAAATTTGGAACTACCTTAAAATTATTTAGGTATTGTAAATAATTTACAATGTATTGATTTGTACAATATTATAATATGTCGTAAGCACAGTGGCGTATCCAGGGGAGGGGCTGAGGGGGCTGCAGCCCCCCCCGAAATGTTAAAAATTATTTTAATGGTCTATGATAGTAGCTCAAAAAGTCTTAAATTGTATTTAAAATATTTAAAAATGTACAATATGTATTAACACTTTTCAGCTATCTATTTGTGCTAGTACGTATTTAATGTGTAAAAGTGTAAAAGTTGATCAGCACCTCCCGAAAAAAAATCCTGGCTACGCCACTGCGTAAGCATATAGTCAAATCAGGCATTTTACTAAATGCCTAGGCAAATAGTCAAAGAGTTTCATTTTTATGCAATTTCACTATCCCCCTAGGCATTTAGTTAAACCTTGTTCGTTGAAAATTGATAAGTTTTCTATTGTTTCACGTAAGGACACAAATTTGTTTTTTTGTACTTTACTGTCTTCTAAACCATTATTTGAAACTAGTGGAAGTTTTTCTCTGGAACACCAATTTTTTACTATACCAACTACTGTGCCAACTGGGTAAACGCCGTTCTGAATGTCTACCACTTATGTCTAACCCATTTATATTTGGTTATCGAGAGGTCCTCGGTCTAATTTTGGAACTCTTAATACTATTTGGTCGCCCAACGGACTATTAAATGTCACTGTCAAGCAGGAAAGCGGCGAAATGTCAAACCAATCGGTGTTTTAAAAAAAATGTTAAATGTTCCAGCCAATGCCATCAAACAATAACATGTAACAACAAGTAATGACCAAAAATTAACAAAAACTTGTAATTATAATATAAAATATTTATTCATTTTTTTTTATACTCGTACCGATGGACGAGAAATTGAAAATATTTCATATAAGTACCTACGTGTTTTATATAATTATAAATAATACAATTTTTTTTATATAAAGTAGCAATAAATACCTAATTAATAGATAATATAGTTAAATTTTTAAAATTTAGAAAATTTTTTATTTTTATTATTTGTCTGACTTGAAATAGGCATTTAGATAAGTAACTAGTAATTTAATATGGTTAAATGATATTATAATATTAATAAAATTACTAGGCATTTAACTAAATGTCTAATTTAATTTCGGATAGTGAAATTGCATAACAATTAATTTCTTCGACTATTTGCCTAGGCATTTAGTAAAATACCTGATTTAACCAGGGCTAAAATCAAAAATAATAATACTGTTTACCGTTATACGGATATTAAACGTTACGATCCAATGACTGTTTAACGTTATATGTATATTAAACGTATAATGATCGAATGACTGTTTAACGTTGTATAGAATTTAAACGTTATAAACATTTAAACGTTATGAAGCGTTTAGCGTTATCTGATGGATATAGCTTGTTTCCCACACAAAACAGAGTGATTGAAAAAAATAACCATAATATATTTACTGGTAGTTATAATTTTATAAATATATTTTTTTTCAGGAAATTATATGTTTCAATCTTTTATCGTTTGTTTCGTTATCCGTTATCCGTTTTCAATCGTTTATCGTTTACTGGTACGTTAACTGTTATTCGTTTCAATCGTTTATCGTTTACCGATATGTTATCCGTTATCGATTTTAATCGTTTTTTGATATGTTTGAATATGATATGTTGAAGCCCTGGATTTTAACTATATGCTGACGACTTATATATGGACCATATATATACAACCACATTCTCACAATCGTTCTACAGAGAATTGTTCAAAAATTAGGTCCATATTTTATAATTTAATATTTTCCATACAGCATTGATTTACAAATTATTTCTAAAGAAGAAAGATTATTCAGAAATATTTTATTATTTAAAAACGAAAAATCATTGAAAAATGCGCTACTCAATATTGCTTGGAATTTTATATTTTTTTCAAGAAAATTTTATATATTTGAAAATTGAATTGAATATTTTTATTAGTTATCAAATTACATTTTATGAACTAAAAGAAAAATAAATATTAAAAAAATAACATCTTATTTATATTTATTAACATGTTCGTTTTCATTTAAGTCATTCCGGGTTATAATTATTATTGCATAATTTTCAATATCAATTGACGGAGGTTGGTTAACTATGTATTTGAATACATCACAAAGTATTTGTAATCAAGATTCACGTGCGTCATGACTGTGGAAGAAAAAAATTTCTTGGATTGACAGAAAATATTATAAAATGTATAAATTATTTATTCAATTTCATTCGTATTATGTTATTGATATTATGTTGGATATCATAATTTCTTGAAATAATTGTTTTAAATGTTTTAATGTTCATTACGTGTCTCACTGCAAACAAAGTGTATAGAACTACCTGTATGTCGGAACAAGACCCCAAGATATAACTTATAAGTTATAAGTATATATGTCTATGTCAGCTGCTGTACCTATTTTTCTCTTAATTAAAACATTTAAAATCTAAAATTATTATTATTTACTTCTCAAACTTAACTAGTTTATTTCGTTCATCCCGAAGTTTGTTTTATTGCTAATACAGTTTTTGCCTAAAAAAATCGACTCACGTCAGATATATATATTTTGATCACAAACCCGATGCTCTTCAAAAGTTAATAAACGCTTTAAAAGCTAGAAAGAGTACATATAGGGTATAGGTACCTATCTGATATTTGGAAATATAGTAATATAGTATAGGTTTGGCGTCGGATAGTACCGGGTTAGAATAATTGAAACACAATTTTGAGCGGGAATTATTATAGGGAATGTTTAACAATACTTATTTAGAGTTTGATATACTCATTAGTCATAACATTAGTTAAT
This sequence comes from Acyrthosiphon pisum, assembly GCF_005508785.2. NCBI lineage: Eukaryota > Metazoa > Arthropoda > Insecta > Hemiptera > Aphididae > Acyrthosiphon > Acyrthosiphon pisum. The sequence continues at coordinate 30,603,513 of NC_042494.1, forward strand.
TATAAAATACTTTAGTACATATTATATTTATTAAAGTCAGTTAAGGCCATAATATTTATATTATATTTTTGGATGATAAAAAGTATAAAATGAAATTTTTATTGGAAAAAAATCATAAGATATTTGTGGGATATGCTATTATTGAAAAAGGTTGAAACTGTTATTCAGAATTGCACTAAGCCCCGAAAAGACTTTGTAATTATTTTACATCAATATAATATTTAAATAAATATTGATAAACCTTTAAAGTACACGTATCAATGATTTATATATTTTTTCAAATTAGGTATAACATAATAACCAAAATCGATTTTATTAAAACCAAATCATAGCCTTAAATGTTTCTATTATTATTATAAAATTGTTTGCAATTTATCGATAGTCCTCTGCTGTACTAAAAGAACGTAATGTTAAAATTAATTAAGTACCTATCTTATACTAAGCCACTAACGTATTGATTACACACAATGTCTAATCAGTTAATAAATAAAACACTATAACACTAAAAACAATTTTTTCAATATACCTAATTGTTATTTTATATTAAAACGTTCATACATACTTACATGCCTAATAGTAAATTAAATTAAAAGTCAAATGGGTGACGCCACATTTAATAACATGTATAACAGTTTGTAATTTGGTTATTGACAGGTCTTAAAGGACTAAATGTATTTTAGTAAGGAGTGATTGTTAAAAGTTTTACTTATTACTAACAAGTTATTAGTACCTATTTAAATACTTAATTCATAAAAGTAAATTACTGATAATCATTATTAGTAGTCGGGTAGTCGGTAATAATTGGGCCACATCTACTTGAATCGTTTACAATATTTTTTTATAATTTATAATATTATACTACCGGGTTTTGGGCCCAAAAAAGAAACACGAAGTGTTTAAAGAGTACCGCAATTTATACCATAGTATTATTATGTATAGCAGAGATTGAGTCGTCGTCGACTGACTTGCTGGCATCGTATCGGCGGACCGAAATCACACAAAAAGTTTAAAATTAATAAAACAGGCTATAAGGTATGCTCTACTACCAGAATATTTGTCTGTTAACATCAGTGATTCCAATTGTATTGATAAATACATTTTAATTCAATTTCATATAAATGACATGCGTTCTCAAACATTAATTCAACTAAGCTATAATATTATTAAATAAAATAAAAACATAATTTTACTATAGTTTATATGTAAGTGTAGAATTAATTTATAATAAAATAATATATATTAATCAAAAATAACTATTTTTTAAAGTAATGTCCTTCATATTTTATAAAATCAGACTACGTATTTTCAAACCAATTACTTATGAATTTAAAAATAATGATTTTTAAATAAAGTTTACAGGATGGATACCTATTTAATAAACATATTTTTGGTACGCAAAATTATTATATTGTAACTCACAGTAAGCTCATACTCGTATGTTCCCAAATTATATACAAAGTCTAAGGAAGTTTATAAAAACAGTTAAGTAGACTAACCTAGCTCTCATACTCTTTTTTCAAAAAAGGTTCATTGTGGCCCGGTTCCCTGTCGACGATCAAAATAACAATGTGCAATACAATTATTAAGTTAGAGTTGACTAACAAAACTAAACTTTCGTAATATTTTTTTGTTCATTTTTATGTTTGCGTATGTTTACATCTACCTACTTAAATACTAAATCCACAATAGTAGAAATTACTTTTTATATCATAATACTATATATTACTTACAGACTACAACTAAATAATAATTTAGTATTATACAAAACAAAATTATAAGTTTTAAAAACTTTTTAAGGTCACACGTTTTATTGATAAAAAATTGAATTTCTTTTAGTTATTAAATATTTATACATAAGTACAAAGCTTATTATTTTTTAAATAATAAAAACGAATTTTGTCGGATATTATTCATAATACGCATTATGTAATAGTATTTATATTTACATTAGTTATAAAAATGTGAAACCGATTAGCTGCAGGTTGATATATTAAATTATTATAAAGATGAAACTATATATTTTTACGTACAATTACATTTTTCGTTATAATTTGCCAATTTATATTTTATCCAATTGTTCAATTGTGTATTACGTTATTTATTATTAAAATATATTATTTTTATTTTTTATGGCTGAATCGTTTATTAAAATAATAATAATAATAATAATAATAATATAATTTTGTGCAGAAGAATATTTCAATTGTTTTTGGACTAATGTAAACTTTTCATAATAAGTTGTCATTTTCATGTAATATTAATAAATAATATTTCTTCTTTTTATGTTTTACTCTTCGCCAGTTTTATTTGATTAAATTTAAGATTAACTCTCCTTTGATAATGTATTTTTGCTTAGTATGGTTTCTAAAGCTTTTGGGTTTCATGACTTTTCACAAAGGTATTTCAAATAATCTGTTGACGTCATTCTTGGAACTTTACCTAATACAACTATCCGTGTATAAATTATAAATTATGTATCGATTATCTCTATAAAGTATAAAGTTAAACGGAAAAATAAAAAGTCGTGTTGAGCAGAATTCATACGTAGGAGCTGAGTATTATCATATCTGAACAATGTCTTTAATATACGTAACAATAAGATATTTGCAATCGTTAAAAATGTCTTTGTGCAGATAAATAAGCTATTAATTCTGAAATTCTGAGTATTTTATTTTATAAATTGATATACTTTTTAGTATTTTACTTTGGCTTAAGTTTTTTTGCGAAAATGTAGGTAAGTACACAATAACTTTAAATTGGATTAATTTAATTATATATTATTATTAAATGTTTGGTATATAATGTATTTACCTATATTGTTGAAAAATTATAAAAATGTTATTTTTTTGTGAAATCTATAAGGTAAAATAATATAAAGTTTGAACGTTATGAAATGATATTTAGTACCATAAAGTCAGTGAAACTACAGTAGCAAGCCATTTCTTGTCACGAAATTAACTTCTTCTATACACTTTTATCAATGTTATTTTATACGTACCTATCGATAGAAAATTTTTGTAAATTTTTAAAAGGGTTTAACTATAGCATTATATTAAATAACTTATCAAAACATCCTTAGAACTTACATACGATAATATAACGAACGTTTCAAAGTTATCGCTGTGTGCATTTAGCATGTTAATATTGTAATAATTGTATCGCGTCTGTTCTAGATATACAAAAAAGTAGACGTATATAATATTATATCACTGCGTTACGATTTAATATTATACGGTACGAGCGTAACAAATTCGACGGTTAATCTCGAATGAGCTGGGAAAGCCGCCGGCTGTGCTGCAGCTATCATCTGGAGGAAAAGCAGCTGAAGTTTGATTTACGCAGTACCTACTTACCTGCTATGTGGTTAAACGAAAACTAGATCCGCCGTAGGATTTGCGCGGAAAATGTATTAGATTTTTTTTTTTGAAATGTGTATCGCTGCGATCACCCGCTGGACATTAAAAAATAAGGCTCGTGGATGTGAAATACGGTAAATGTATACACACACACACACACAAATAACATATATATTATATAATATGGTCGTGCGGTTGCAGACTACACGACGGGGGACTTCGTAACACCACCTTGAGCCGGTCACAAATCGCGAATCGCCTTATATATATTATATAAAATATGTGGTTTCCGGCAATAACGACGCGCCGGGTCGCCAGCTGAAATATACGGTCGGGATTATTATATTATTATTATCTCGTGTTTGGCGAGCGCGAGCGAGAGAGAGACAGAGATAGTCACAGAGAGAGAGACCCGCTATCCAATGTATATAAATATATATATTTTATACTATTATACATATAGACGGAGAGTCAGAACACCACCATCACCACGTATATAAATAAATAAATATATACACACGCACTCGCGCGAGAGGTCCTGTATAACGACCGGTTACCGGATGATATTTTTGCGGTGGAACGAGCGAGGGAAAAAAATTCCTTGGCCAAAAGCTATAATACTCCGTGCGTGTGTGTGTGTGTAGGTATGTGTGTGTGTGTGTGTGTGTGTGT
>NC_042494.1:30909353-30977308 GCF_005508785.2 Acyrthosiphon pisum
ATAGGTACTATTCATCGAGTAAGCTACTGTAATGTATTTGAATTCAATATGATACATTTTGCATGTGAAAAAAAAAAATATGACTAAATATGGGCTGTCATTCCATATTATTATTACCAAGTGTATTTATATTACTATTTACTATATTGAAGTGCCTATACTGTATTTTTTTATTGATTATTTAAAAAAGGTTCAATACATTGTTTTCCGAAATCATTACATTTGAAAATATAACTATGTATACAAAATAAAATAATATAATTTAAAAGTTTCAAATTCCAACAAATAATATTTTTGAATCACAACAAAATAACTAAAATTGTTATTCTTCGTTTAAATCTCTAATTTCGTCCAAGTTGGAAATTAAATGTCTATGAAAAAGCGTTTTGTATTTTTTCAATTTAGTTTGAAATACTTAGGATTAGCCTTGTATTACATATCCAGGCCTAAGCTGTACAAATTGAACATTTTATACATTTGTATACAAATAATTTTCAAGGTTTTTTGACCAAAAAAAACGTGTTCATCAATATTTACAGAAAAAAAAATTGGGAGCACTCATTAATTATTATGTATTTTTGATATATTTTGTTAGTTGGGTTATGAATAATTTGTAAGAAACATTGTATTTAATTCGTTGTATTATATTAATATATAATTATGTTATAAAGGTATTTCATTTATAAAAAAATTGTATTTTGTATAAATCGAATACAATTTGACAATTACAAATATCTACAAATATTACCGCAGCAATGGACCAATATATTTGAAAAATATATAATGTATGTATCTAGTAAATTCTGGTATGAATTTAATATTTGATAAACATTTTAAGTGCCTACGATATCTGTTTTTTAAATTACAATAAAAAAAATACACTGTACCGAGATAATATATATTATGTCTGCGTAGGTTAATTTTTAAATCGTCTATTATTACGATAAGTGAAGTCAAATCCATTCGACGATTGTTGTCATCATTGAACAATTTAAATTTTAGCACAGTCGGAACGATCCCTAAAATCAACAGGAATTTATAATACAGTTAACACTATTGAACATTTTTTTTTTTTGAAATTTTAACTACGCGGAATCCGTGGTGGAGGCAATTCAATTCGAATCACAGTTCGAATTCTGATAAAATTCCACAACTCCGGAGAGCATCGTTCACATTCGCGTCCAATACAATTTGAACGACAATCAGTCTGTCGTCAATGGCGCGTACAACTTGTCTTTCAACAATCCTGACGTATGTTGAATATTTGTATTATGTGCACTCTGATCTGTCTCCTTTAGTAGAAGTAAATCCATCGTACAAAGATGTACAACCCTATTATACATTCGTATATCGAAGACTAACAAGTTTGTTTTTTGTTAGGTAACGATCGATTCGCTTACCTATTCGAATTCTTAGTCGATATTATTTTCTTATTATATTTCCAATGTATTCTGTACAAACTGTATTATAATATAATAACTATTGTTTTAATATGAACTAAATAGATTCAACAACGTGTATTATTGTAACATTGGATAAAATTGGCTTAAATAGAAAATCTAAAACATTCGACGCCATCTATTGGTAGTGCATGGAAATAAACCGATCTAGCGGACGAATGCCGTAGAAAAGAGAAGTATAATAAACTGAGAACGTTTTTAAAGTAAATATAAGCGAAGAAACAATTTGGTTGTTTTAATATTTATGAAGAATTCGTTATAAATTAAATTATAGTCGAAGTAAATTATATTAATATATAAAGTAAAATATTGTTGTTCTGTTTGTATAAATAATTCTAATTCAAAAGTAGGTATGAATATAAAACTTATGAATAATATTCATTACGCAATAAACTATAATAAATATCTACATAAATCGTAAAATAAAAAGTCCAATTAATAAAAGTAGTTAAATGTTTTAAAATTAAGCGAATGCAATTATATCATCGGATTTAAATATATTTTGTATTTATATTTGCCTTATGTGTACATAGTAGTTATAATATTTTCAAAGAAAAGTTAAATAACTTTAGATATGAGAATATTATATTATTTATTCGATGTACCTACCTAAGTAAGTTGTATTACGCATTTAACATGAATAAAAAAATAAAAGTACCCATCTACCTACCTACTGACCTGCAATGTTAATATTATCGATTGTGTATGGTGCAAATACGTGTGATTGCAACGATTAAATATCATAAATTTTTAAATTTTTCTTAGGCCTCTAAATTTAAAAGTAATAATTATATTTTTGCATAAAAAACTTATCTGAAAACTTCAATTTATATGCCTCAATTCCTTCCGGACGTTTATTTCGAGGTGTTATCTGCAAACCGGAAACGATTGGTGTAGCCGTATAATACTTATATTTAAATAAGGACCGCAATATCGAATAACGTGGGCAGAATATATTTTAACACCGCCGTTAACCAATCAATCAACTACACAGAAATATACAATCGATTAACTAAAACGGACACAAAAAACTGTCTACTTAGACCTTATGTATATGCGGGTAATATTGTCCGAAGATACTAATAATTTAAACGGTAAGAAAGTATAATAGTATTTTACTATATACAGTTTACCGCAATAATATAATATAATATTTACTTAGGAACTGCGAGTAGGTAGATTTTCAATAATTCAATATTTTAATGTAAAAAAGGAAAATTATGTATCACCCATGCAATAATAATACGTGTAACCCCAGGGTATGAGTAATTTTTTGAATGTAAGTACACCAACATAATATTAGGTGTTGTTAAAAAAAAGAATTTGGTAAAGCACGTCACGATTTGCTCCAAATGTTCAACTGCACTGTATTGCGACTACCTACGGTTTTTAAATTATACGTTTCACCATTTTCATTCAATGTTACAAACAATATGTTCAATATATTCAACCAAAATAATATATCCAATATAATATTACAATTACAATTAATTGAAAGAAACGATTGTTAAGTATTTTCAACCGTATTCTAATAATAATAATAATAATGATACGAATTTTCACACATTTTAAAATTTTTTAATGTTGACAATTTCTGGGAATAACTTAAATGTTATCCTTAACGATTTTTTTAAAAACTCATAGTTACCTACATGATATGAACACATTATGTTACGAGGAAATTGAAAAAATACGATAGTATAATAACATAATAATATTATATTATTATCTATAAATATTCATAAATTATTTTTGACAGCCATGCTTTGAGTGCTCAACCACTTAAAAATAATAATGACGTAAAACTATAAAAGACAGAAAACTTGTTGAAAACAATTTATGAATACAAATTGAAAATAGACGAAGATTGCCATTAAGTGGCATTTTTTAAAATGTTTCCCAAACCTCAATATTATACTAAATACTAACGCATAATATTAATATTATCATACAGACAGCAACTACAATATTATTATTTATTAATATTTTACAGAGAATTCAATTGGTTTAGTAACAACTTGACAGTAGACAGCTGAGTTGGCTGCTTTATTTCGCCTGACACTTACATCATAAACTGATGATTAAATGTACGTTTTTTTATTTGATGATGTGTAAAAAACGAAATTCACTTTCTGAATTATTAAACTTTTTGTATTAAAGATAATAAACCTTAATAATAGGTTTAAAAATATGGGAGCCACTGTGATTGTTTAAAATTATAATAACTAATATTATTATCTTAACATTTTATTTATTTCTAAATCAATTATTAATCATTAAAGCTCCATGATTGACCTTAGTTACCTAAAAATTTCTCATTTATTTAAAAATTATAAGCATCGACAATTATTGTAATTCTGTAACTAAGAATTTGAATAATTTTGGTCTTGAAATATACATAAACATTTCTGAAATTTGATTTTGAATAATTGCATTGTTATGAGATAAAAAGTGGTCCATCTCTTTTTTTATACAGTTTATAACTATGTGTGAATAGGCGATGTTGGGTTAAAACGTTAGTTAGTAACTCATTGACAAATTGTCATACATTCCATTCTATTGTGTCCGTTTTTATTATAAATTTAAGATATTTTTAAGCTAATGAAACAATGAGTATTTAGTAAGAGTTTTTTTTTAAATCTATCAATTCTATACTATAAACGCTCTCCACGAATGAATTTTTTTGTAAAAACTAAAACTTAAAAGTACGTTACATAAAACTTCAGATTTTGTTGTTTTTTCTCTAATCTTAACATAATAATAAGACAATAGTAAGTACATTATAGAGATAGTATCGTTACATTTTCAGTTTTCTGTGTAATAATGTGAACAAGTTTTCTAAACATGTCACGCAGGGCATGTGTCCTACAGGTATCCAATTATGACAAAAATATACGGTATACCGTATACAGTATACGCTCAGCAGTGCAACACAGAAAAAATGTCTCTATTTTACACCGATGGGCAGTCGAATATAATTTTCTCAATTTGAAAACGCCTTGATGTTATTTTTATTTTATTATGTTCAGGTTTGTACAATTTATGACACAAAATAAAAATATGGATTAGTCCTACCAGAGATATCACAGCAAAAAAAAAAACAAAAACGTGATTTTAAATTATAACTACCTAGTAACTGGTATAGTGTAGTACTGTAGTTATGCTGATTGATATTTAATGCACTAAGGAGGTACGAACATTTATACAAATTCGCTATAATTAATTGTATAGGTAAAAATTATAATAATACTTATATATACTTATAATAATTATAATTACAATATTATAATAATACTTAGCACAGATTCTTGCGCTTTCCTTCCTAAATTGTTTTAAGTCCTTTGCCCATATCATGACTACCACCCTATCTACCATTCTAAAATTATGCATTCCGGCTTGTATAAAACACGTGGCACACAATTATATCCGCTCTAAACATTTACCTGATACTATTCATCAATCGACTGCCCAGCACTTCTTACAAAAATGTATTTCATAATCCCAAGGTATCCATCAAATTAGCGGATCCGCCTATTTCCCTTTATGTTCCGTTTTCTCTACAAACCATTTTATTTTGGAGTTACACTCTTTATCATGTGATACTCATCTTAATTTTTGTATCATCTATCCCCCGTAATCAGGCTTTTATTTACTATTCAAAAGATAAAATTTTATAAATTATAATGTTTTAATTAGGTTGTTAAATTATTTAGCTAAATAATAATATGTTATTTATAGATTATGTAGTTGCCTTACTTTTATTTAAGAATTTTTGGGACTAAACCCGTATATATATACTAAAATATTAATTGTAAGTGCAGACTTTAAATTTTATATAATTGTATAAATTATTGTGAAGAATTTATTTAAAATTACATATAATTAGGTATGAACATGTTAATGATGAATAAACCAATCAGTTATATTGTGGTGCTAAAATAAATCTAAAAACAACTTTCTTTATAAAACAATATCGTCGCAATTAATTTAATCTAAGTAAATTAATAATATTTTAAACATTATTTCATGTCTGCAAAATACTTTACACAGATAAACACTAAGTCTGCGTAGGTGTACTAGTTTTTGAATTCATATTTACCACATTATAATTGATATTATCAACTTCGTTTAAAACAGGAATGACATTTATTTAAAACTTCTATACCATCGTTCGGTTATAATTCAATAATTTATTGTTCCTTACATTTAGTGGCAATGTGGTATAATAATGAAAATATTGAAAACAGATGCTTTAAAGTTTAAAGTGACAACTGTGTATAATTTACAAGCAATAAATACGGTTACTAAAACTTTTTTAATATATTTTAAATGAGGCAACATTTTAAGACGTACTAAAGAACACACTTACAATATTATAATCATTGAATAATGAATTATATGTTGATGAGTTCACTCAGAATCTAATAATAATTCTGTAATACGTTAAAATTTTACATTTTACAATCTACCAACCAGTCTCCCAGTGACTTTTTTCTCAGTCATCAGCTGAAAAATAATAATACATCATAGGTATATTATATTTTAATTTCAGTAAAAGATAGATAGTTACGACATGAGTACTTCTATTATAATAAAAGCATAACAAATATTATGCTGGCACTTATATTAAAATACAATTAACTTTACTATTCGCAGCAGGTACCAGGTACCTATATCTTAGTTCCTTTTTTTAATTTTAATGATTTAAATTTATGTTAGTACATAATATTTTCCACCTCTAATTTTTTGAAAATTGATATGTTATAAATTTAATCGATGGTTTTTTTTATGACTCTTTGATGTAGTAATATATTGAATTATTATTAATTAAAAGTGTTCAAACATAATTTTTTCAACCAGTTGACAGAAGTGTAGAACATATAAATTTTCAGATGAAAGAAAAATTATAAATTAATATAATATTACTATATAATTTACATAGTTTTTGTTTTAGTTTTTTCTCTGATATTGGAATTTCATATTGCGTTGTTTCGTATTTATGATTATAATTAAAATCTCGCAAAAAAAAAATGTAAGTAATTTAATGTAGATTATATTAAAAAATATAATTTATTTAACATGTTAATCAATTTTTATAAAACAAATGTCTGTTATATCTTATACCGGTGTTTCTTTTTTACAAACAGTATTATTATATCTAACTTCAAGTAAACCACGTTATCAACTTATTATTTAAATTTAAACTAAAAAAAAAATGTTTCTGCATAGTGTGTCACTGGATAATAATATAGTAGGAACATTGGATTATTGTGTCTATGGCGTATATTCGAGGAATATCTGAGATTCGACCAATGTTATAATAGTCAAATTTGAATATAAAAACACTCAACCTACATTCACAATACACATTTATAGTTCTATATAATATACTGAGAGGGGTGGGAATTTATACCAATTTGAACATTTCATTTTTTCAAACTACCAAGATGTAATAACGGCGTCTAAAAAAGAGATTTTAATTGTTCTTATTTCAATATTGTAGCTTAAAGTAACATAGGTAGTATTTTATAATAATTATCATCTATATTATATATAGTTTAGTATTGTAAAATTAAAATTGGGTTCGTATGAAAAAAAAATATTTGAAGAAAAAAAAATGATAACCTATAATAGCATTAATTGGTGTTATGTATGTGTCGTGAATTATTACGTTTTAAGCAGGATAAAGTTTAAGGAAAAACCATAAATCCAAATACTCAGTAGCTAAATTATGTTTTGCCTATGTTACAATAATGGGATATGGATAGATACGCTGGAAACCAACAAGCTGGACAAATATAAACAATATTTTTTACAAAAGAAATGGCATTAAGACAAATGAAACATACGGCTGTCGTTAGCCCAAAAGTTCTGTCTTACCGTTTTTGAGCGTCATGATTTGACCGGAATGTCATTGCTGTTAAGGAGCGATGACTCTGTGCAGATAATATGGCCTTTTGACTTTAGATAAATGATGTTTATTTTAAAGTAGACTTTAGTGTTCATAAAAATAAAATGTTTGAATGAAATGTATGTATTTTAGTAACATATATTATTATCATGCCCGTCAAAAATATAATTTTGTGAGCTAAACAAAAGAGTCGTATTCAGTGTCGTAATTGAAAATGTTTAAAGAAGGGGGGCATATTGAAATGATATGTTGTTTTAATTTTCTGCATTTACCAATATTTTTATATAAACTTGAAATTTACATCAAACAACAACATATAAATAAAAAATATGGATGAGGTAGGGAAGATTTATCCTCCACAATCTGCAATTATGTCCCAGATCGTGTTCATAAATTTTCTTCATATATAATGTTGATTTTGTTACGTAAGTATAATCAAGTATATAACGATAAGTTACGTCATATAATTATTACGGACGATAATTTATTAATTGGATTGTTTTAAAATATCAATGAACAAGCAAGGGTGGTTATTAATAATTAATAAACTCATGAATCATGATTAATCGAATCGTTTTTCGTTCAACAGATTCGGATCAAATATTGCTTTCAGTTTACACAATATTACAATAACAATTAATTACTAATTTAAATAATATACAATTTCAGACTGCTTACATAATTATAATGCTAATTATAGAATTTAACATAATGTAACACTCATAATAATCATCATATAATATGTAAGTTAAACGCTATCCTATGATGAAATATGATATAATATATACTATCACATATTATAATTATATTATTTTTTTATTATTCTTAAAAACCTATCCTTCGTTACAGATAAGCTTATTCACGCTCAATATCGTATTTATGTTTAAACTTTTGAATTGTATTCATTATATTTTTAATTATTTTTTGATATAATTTTCATGCCAAAAAACTGCTACATTTTTTCACTATATTCACAACTATATTTCATCTTAACACTTGTTATGTATACTATTATATATAAAGAGGGGTTGTTAGTTAAAAATGTTGAGGGTAATCTCTGGAACTATTGAACCGATTTTGAAAATTCTTTCACCAATAAAAAGCCACGTTATTTGTGAGTGTCATATGCATAAATTTAGTTAATAAATGAATAACGTCCAACCCGAGGAGGTGCTCAAATACTAATTTTGAGATTTACATTGGAAATTTTCGTTTATAAATAATTATTATTACTTATAGGATAAATAAATAGTAGAAATTAGTATTTATTATTTTTTGGTTGCCATTGGTTATCGACAGATCAGGTACAAGCATATGCATCAAATCAAATTTTTACACATTGCCAACAAAGGTGGCTGAGTTGCACTTATAGCCGCTGATCAGCGTGTCTGCAATCCTCTACAGGTGGATTGCCTAACGGGCCCTTAGTAAAAATTGTATTCCTAAGACTAATTTTTCGACACATGCACATCTTAATATCAACGTGTTAATAAAACATTTAACTGCGGGTGTATTGCATACCTGAAAACATAATGCGTATCTCACGCATACAATACACACAAGTGTGTCTCTCGGGTAATTATATGTTCAAGATGATTGATAAAAATAGTTAAGTTTTTAACATCATTCATCGATTATTAAATAAACGAATTGAACAAAGTTTGAATCATATTATAGAATTGGTACATATTTTAACGAGCAACGAAGTGAACGGGATTAGCTTTAATATATATACAATTAAGGAGTTTTTGAGTCCTTGAACTTATATACTTATGTTATAACATTTCCAATGTACTTCACCTGAGGTAACTTTGGCCGGGGCAAGGCCGGGTGGGACAGCTAGTTTTATATAATCTTAAGTTAATCTATATCAGAAGTAAGTGGCGTGCCCAGGAAATTCCAATGAGGGGGGGGAAGTAATAAGTAATAGTACATTTAAATGCATTGTGGGGATATTACCCAAGATACAAATAAGGGGATTTATGGGTTAATGTGGGGGCTTACCTCCCCTCCACGGGCACGCCACTGTCATAAGTATTCAATTGTACACTCCATTGCCTACGGGCGTCGAATAAATAAATTAAAATAAAATAAATAAAGGATGATGGACAAAGACCTACCTGTTTAATCGAAAACTGTTTACAAAATCTTCAGGACTTAGTAGTAACCGACGATCAGAACTAGTCACAACTGAAAGAGAGCGATATCTACCTACTTTATCGTGGTAATGTCGTTGTTATTATAATATTCCTAAATTATGTTCATAATAATAATTAATAATAACTATAATCACTGGCACAGTGGCACGCGTGATGGCATGTAGTTGTCGTCCAGGACGGGTGTGATTTGCTAATTAATGGGCACGAGCTGAACGTCTGGAGTTTCAGTGTCTACATTGGCGGTGCTGGTCACTCTATAAATAATATACAAACATACACCCACACCCAAACGCACACATACACACACACACACACCCATAAACACCCACACGCGAACGCACACACGTGCACGTGCAAGAACGCTGCATTTACAACGAAGTGTGACTGCGGTGGCAATAAATCGTCAGTACCACCGCTGGCGTAAAAGCCTCTGGCGAACCGAGGGAAATGTTGGTCGGATCTTTAGGGATTTCTTTTGTATCCAGACGAGTGCTGAGTGGTGAAGGGGTTTAGGTGAGTGGGGGTGAGGTTAGTGGTCGGTTTTTGCTATGTGCGGTGGCGAACGGTGGGATGAATGATGCGGGGCGCGGAACGATGAAGGAGTGTGTGTGTGGATGGGTGTATGTGTGTGTGCGTGTGTGCGTGAGTGTGTGTTTGTGTGGGTGTGTGCGTGTGTGGGTGGTGGGGTGTGGGTGGGGTAGGTGCTATGCTAATGTCTGCGCCGTTCTATTCATTAACATCACGCTCCAATTACCTTGCTTACCCAGAGTCCTCGATAAACGTTTTCCAACCCCCCTCCCCACTGACACCACAACATCACGCAGTTGCCCATAGCCGAGTTTCCGTCCGTCCGTTTGAGGGATCTAAAACCCTTTTCCCTCCGCAGAGTCCGCGTGTTGCCACACATATATTATATATACGTTCACATATACGTCTGTGCCCTCAGGTAGGAAGTACCGTGGAAAATGCAGTCATCAATGCAGGAAAGCCCGGAACAATTTTTTTTTAGTCGTAATACGATGATAAATTATTTATTATTTAATACCAGTCGTTAAGTAATTGCTTCATTTTCATCTCTCAGCTAAAAATGATAGTATATTATGTTTGTATAATGTATACTCGAATACTATCTACGTCACTTCCGTTTTCATCCAAAAATAACATTAATCTTCAAAATTCGATGTCTACGAATGTTTTGTCCATGAATAAATTATAATAAATATACAATGGATATCAAAAAAATTACCAACAGATGGGCACCGTTCCACCTGTTTAAAACTAAATTTACTTCCTATACTAATTAGTCAATTATTTATTTTTAAAATAATTTGTGCTTAAAAAAGTAAATCTTGAATTATTTATAAATGAATAATTAAACAGCTAAAACTTTGTTATTCGTATCAGTAAACACCATTTAGTAATAATAGTTTATTTAAACATAATAAGAATTGTAAATGAGAATAATAATATGTGTGTTCCATTTGGTTGATGATTTTTTTTTTTTATTGAGTTAAGTCTTCATCATCTAAGGTTATTCGCATAGTAAGTTTTTAACTGTAGGGGAGGGTATGGTTGGTTGGAATACATTTACGTATGGCGAGGATTTGTTACTAAAACCCTGGTGGTTGCCCATTCGTAAAATAGCGACACCGGCTGATGCTTGACCTCAGAACACGTTAGTAACTTAGGCCTACCACCGTGCCACACCAGGTCATGGTTATTAATTGTTTTATGAAATTGTATAATGGTGTACACATTATAAAAATGTATTATTTCAACATAAGAAACATGATAAGTGATTCCGCTATGATATGGTATGTTTTGTGATATTAAGATATATAATGGACAAATGTTTCAATTGTTTGAGATCGTACATTTTTGTTTTAATTTTAAATATAAGTAATTTATTTCATCAAAATGTTGACTTGAAATTTCTCAAAAATACTAAAATATATCATATCTAGAAAACGTTTGTATGAACAGTTGGTAAAATTTTAATTAGAAACCTATAGCTGTTATTCGTATTTTATTTTGCTTTTTGTCCCCAAAAAGTACCTATTGTAGATTCAAATTAAACCTCTCAAACAGTTCTGAAAGGTAACGACAAATATATCAAATATTATATAAAAAATAAATACACACTTTTTTCCTGTTAAGCGGCTATTACAATTATTGTCCCCTTCAGAATTTAATTAACTTGTTTGATTCATAAATAACAGTAATATTATGCGTTGAGCAACAGTATTAAAATAATACCATTCTAATAAGTTTTTTTTTAGCTTGTATTTATTAATTAATTATTAGTAATACTGATAAAGTTAAATTGTTTTAATAATTATCTAAATTATGGTATATTACATTAATACTCGATTTTGATAGTTTTCCAAAACTTGATGGAAAGATTTAATGGTTATATTTAAACAATGCCCTTTGTCAGTAATATTATAATTATAATCTTAATACAATAACATGTTTCCATACCTTTTAATTAGATTATTCTGGTTATTGATTGAAATTATGAAACCCATAACAAATCACTGTGCTTACCTAAAAAAAAAATAAAAATATAATTAAGTATATCATATTTATTATTATTTATTAATCAGCTAGTTAATTAAAATTTATAACTGTGGCTATATAGTTTCTGCTATAATATGTAATATATAATAAAATCATATGCAACGATTTTATTCACAAGAATAACATAATATTATATGACTCTCATTTTATATACGCTCATTTTACTTTTTTTGAGGTACATATTAATCTACCTACCTTAAACTAAATAGAACATATTTATTTCTTATAATACAATAATGTGACTGATATTGCAAGACGTTTTCAATTATTTTTTGACAAACTTTGTCAGATGATTTTTACGAAAGAAAATACTTCAGTTTGGTGTTCAATCAACCGTAAAGATTCGTAAACTTTGTCAATTTAATGATGTTGGATGGTAAACTATTTGTTAAAAGAAGAATAATATTTTAAAAGTTTGAGATAAAAAATAAAGTGTTAATTGATTCTTGAGACTAATGAATTTTTACAGAAAATTAAAAATATTATATAACAGTGTTATTTTTTTAAATTTAAAAACATTAAGTGTTTGACATAAATTGTTTATTTTTTTTATACCTACTATAATATAATACAAAAGCAATATTCTTGGTCACGAAAAATCCATCATTTTTTTTTCCACAATAATAACAGACATAATTCCTATACGTATCTACTTCAGAATTGGAATTAAAATGAAGCCATTTTTTGTCTGATTAAATTATATTTCATCTTATACCAATATTTTTGAACATTTTCGGTTTTGTATTTTTTATACTTTTGAAGTATAAAATGCTCTACTTTATTAAATTATAGACGATGGTCCTTTGAATTTCGCAAGTAGTAAGGTTTTTTTTCATAATATATCGTTGATAAGATCGCTATAAATATACTGTTCCGGCCACTAAGAATCGGACGTAATACTGAGAGGTCATAAATATCATTGCCCAATATTATGGCTTTGCCCCATGCCAGTAAACACGATACATGACGTACGACGTATCATCGATATGCTGTTTGTTTGGCTAACGGATTTCCCTTTTAGTTCGGTAGGAAAATATGGTTTTCGCTCATCTCGGGAATATTTTGAATGTCATCATCATTATTATTAAGGGTATTTCAGTGAAAATAGCTACTAGTCTGTCATAATAATATTACGTATGTGCCAACTGCCAACCTAAAATATTTGTTAAAAAAATATAAATATCATAAGCGAATAATATTCGTTTATAGTTATTAATTTATTTTTCACAGTTCTCATAGTATGATAATAAATACTATTATGTTTCGATTTTAACTAAAACTAGATGATCGTTTGATATTTTTACTATTAACATTATATACTTTGAACGAAAAAAAAAAAACTTTAATACAAAAAACGTATTTAAATTTTCAACTGACAATGAATATGCGCCGAACACAAAAAAAAATCACACCCCAGTATGTAAAAAGCTGAAAAGAATGACATGCGTAACGAAACACGCGAACTTAAACTATAAACAAATTGATAGAAATAAAATAATAAACGACTGACAACGATAGTTGTGCTGCAGTGTAGATAACCCATTAAATTTCCATTGCCCATAAAAAACACATATATACGCAGTAAAAGGTTTTTGATAGCACGTTCTGGGCCACTAATTTCATTCTGCCCCGGAAAGGTAGATCTATCTCACAATGGAATTTACTGGCCATGAATATTTCATACTACACTACTTTGCATTGCTCGTTAAAATATTGATCCGATTTTCGTCGTATGTATTATAATAGTTCAAAATAGATTAATACATCTGAAACACGGACGAATAATAATATTTTAACATCATAAATCTGATTCAATATCCAAACATATTGAATACTACATCGATGGTGTTCGATAAATAGAAAAAACAAACGATTATTTAATACTTCGATGTATTGTAACACACAATATTTAGAAAATGTTACCATTCATTAAAAATGCTATTATAAATATTTGGTGAAAAGGTCAATGATAATTAATTTTTGTGTTACAAAAAAAAAACGAAACTATTTTTTTTAAAAATTAGTTTTGCGTAAAAATTTCATTTATTTTTTAACTTTTTTTTTGTTTTCCTTGACTATTTTTAATCAGAAAATATGCTGATCTTAAAAATCGGAACATTCGTATTACCCAAAATGTTGATAACTGACAGAAAAAAAACACTCATCAATGTAAAATCAATATATTCTTTCACTCCGCTGAGAATCTAAAATTTACTTGCACGATACATATCGAATTAAAGAAGAAGAATCTGTAAAATCAGATAAAAACCACTCCCCCTTTTCTTCGTCGATTTAGAATCTGGATTAAATAATAATGATATATAATAATATAATTTGTGTTGATTATTTAAGATTATTAATGATATTATTGTAATTATGTTGATCGGGATAGTATCATATTAGACGAATTGTTTGTGTTATATGCATTCGAGTAAGGTACGCATTTTGATTCTAATGCTCAGTAGAAATCTGTTTTGACGGGATACAAACGAAAAGAAACGTTTCGATAGAACGATAGAAACAGCAGCGGCGCGGTGTCTCAAACGGAAAACAATTTCAACACAACGGTATTCCTGAAAAACTATAATATATATAAATATTATGGAAATATTAAAACTACTTTTAGTATTTGAAGGGAAATTATTACATTAAGACGCAATGATATTATATAATAAAGATTCGAGAAACAACAAAAGCACACACGAGAGGCGCATTATAATGTGAATGAAAAAAATATACAGACCAAAAGAGAATAAGATACACGATGCAAGTTAGTGAGAGGAAGAGAGGAGGAAAAATGCCTACAGCGTTCAAAGCGAAATAATTATCCGACAAAATTGCTGTCGTCCTTGCCTTTGTGCGTACATATTATAATATATATATATTATGTATAAATTTTTATACGCATGTTACGGCATTTTTTTTTAAATATTATACTTCCGTTCGTATACAAAATATGTATAATACGTATAATGCTTGAGATTACTGGCACGGTGGTAGCTGGGCGTGTGACGACAAGTCCAAATTTTTTGTCTCCTTTCCTCTCCGTCTCGAGAAACGGGAAAACTACTAAAAAAATAAGAAAACAAAAACGAAATAAGAGACGGAGGATGTTCTGAAAGGAAGATGCGAAATAACAAACGGCGGTTGGTGAAGTATATAAATTTTTTTCTTTTCAGTCGGTGCCAAGCCGACTCTAGTCCGGGAAAAGTATAGTCTTCCGTCTCGGGTCGAGATTAACCTGCACTTTCCGCACCAGACCGCTCTCGGTCCCCGGCTCGAATTCAAAACACGTCGCGATATCATTTTCCGGCTGTTGTGTTTAGCGGTGGTGTCAACTGTGTATACAGACAGATACCTTCAACTGATAATGGTTTGGGGTGAGGGAGGGGACGATTTTTAATAATCAGTCTCCCACGGAGCTTGCGGTCGCAAATAAACGAGGTGACTGTGGGGAGAATGAGATCGAGAAGAAACTGTGTCATTTTGTGTGTGTATGTTTACAGTGCACTCGTGGTAATTTAATACAAATAAAAAAACATTTTTCGTAATGGAACTTCATGTAATAATAATGTTATTATCATCAGAGCAAGGACTTTAATGCGCTAAAAAAACATAAAATATACAAAATCAGCAAATTTAAAAAAGGTGAACAAATGAGTATCGCTCTGCTGTACAGTTTTCAATTATGTCATTGTAATGGATGTGTTATGTATTAATTCAATAAACTATCACACACGAAAAATGATTCTGAGCAGAGGCCAATCATCCTAGCATACTTGTATAAATAATCAAGTAAAAATTACTAAAAATCTAAAACAGCTCATGGCGATAAATAGTGTAACATTTCGATAAACTTCTTTTTTTTTATTAAGAGTAGAAAAATGTTTGGGGAATTTTCTATCAAAATGTCTAGTGTTAGCTATAAATATACAAACTTTTATGAATTTCTAACTGAAAACTAATTTTCAATATATGAAAAAATGCTCATAGCTTGAAGTGTCTACGGTTATTGTTGCGTAAAAGTTAATATTTAAACATTTTTTTCTTGTGTTCGATGGTTTTTTAAAATACTCGGAATTTTCAATTTTGACCTCTTAAACGTGTTACTAAATTCATTTTTCTATTAGTTACGTACTTTTATCTGTTACTTATGCTATAGTTATGAAACACATTTTAGTAATTAGTTAATAATTACATATTTTATCAGTAGGTATACACTTTGAATTGTACAATTCTGACTTATTTTAAATTTATACT
Source organism: Acyrthosiphon pisum (assembly GCF_005508785.2). NCBI lineage: Eukaryota > Metazoa > Arthropoda > Insecta > Hemiptera > Aphididae > Acyrthosiphon > Acyrthosiphon pisum. Next base: position 30,925,724 of record NC_042494.1, read on the forward strand.
AAAAAGTAATTGTTGATAAATGTTAATTATTAATTGCACATATTATGTAATTCATTACAAATTACAAATTACATTAACATTTCATAATAAATTCCCAATTACAAATGACTTAAGTAAGTGCTCAACACTGTAAGAAAAGATGCCGATGTCGAAAATTGGAGCATTTTTATCATTCTAAATGTTAAAGACAGACAGAGAAAAAACACACACACGTCAATACGTCATTGTTAATACAATATATTATATTATAATATCGTTTCGCACAGAACCTAAAATGCAGTTAAATATGAAATAAAAAAAAAACACCACAGGTATATATATTTATTAGAGTACAATTTATTTATTGTACTATTGCTACGTCGTAGATAGATTGGAACAAAAATTATTTTATAAAGTTTGTGTTCCATTATAATATTGTAATATCTAAACTACCTGCTGACTAACAATATACAAATTAGCCTATAGTTTGTAAGCGAAAAATTTAGTTTTATTAAATAATAATATTGTTGACCTTAACTTATGAAAAATATTTACGAAAATGCTTGATTTTCGATAAAAATTCAACATATGCCCTATAAAGCCAAAATATTTAAGTGTATACACTAAAAATGTTTAGAATTTGATCGCAGACTTCGTTGTAAATCGTATTCGTTTTTACTTGTTGATGATAATTAAGACAATACAAATATTAACCAGAAAAAATCAAGTCTTGGCTCCACTATTATTACACACACGTATGACGTATCTTTATCACGCGTATGAAGGTGCTCTAAAAATGAAAAAGATTGGATCAATCTCGGTCGAAATGCGCTGCGGGTATAAGGTCGGAAAATCGTGTGACCGTCGACAGCGGCGGAAAGCGGCGTAATAATTTTCCAGTCCGGGAAAACCACGGATATACCAACGGGACGCCTCCGTAGAGCACCTACCTATATAATATAATATAATATGTATATAAGTATAGAAACGAATCGTTAGGTACATATTATTATTATGTATATACCGCGGTAGGCGTTCCGCAGAATGTAATCGTCGACCATATTATTATTATCCTGTACCTATAACAATATTGTTATTATGATATATACGTCTGTGCCCGGACACAGCAGACGTCCCACGGGGATTAAAACACGGTATTAAACGTCTAAAAACTCTCGGCCGGCTTTTCCGAACTCGGGATAACGCTTTTTGTTTTCAGACGACGGCAATAAAACGTGCGACACCAGCGAGAGTATCATTATTGTGATTAAAATGCATTATGCGACGTCCGTCTTACACACGCGCAGCACCAAAGGCGGCCGCCGACTGTGTGTTTGTCGTCTCGTTATAATAATGTTATTGCGTTTTTGTTCACTGCTCTGAACGCGAAATGTTTGGCTTAATGGTAGACATCACAGCAATACTATTATAGTTATATTAATTATATGATATTTCGTTATAGTTGTATTACATTTTCAATTTCGTGTTTAGAAATCCCATGGATCGGCGCGTAAAATGCAAAAAATAACGCAGCCGACGTTGCGGGGTGGATTCAGTTTGGTTCGTCTAAAGTTGAAAATGTTAGATATATGATATGGGTACCTATAATAGATGTGAATGAAAACTAATAATTTTATACTTTAACTATCGGATAGATATTAATTTTGAATTTCGTTCATATTTTCGGTTGACGTTATTATTTCGGAACTTTGGAAAATAATAAAAAATGGGTTGAATGATTAAGAATAAATTCTGTATTACCTATTGTATGATATGATAATCACATCAGTTTATTAGTGTATCGAGTTATTATTGTATGAGTATCCATTTAAATGTAAACTACTTATGTCTTATTCGATTTACTATTCGATCGTTCCGGACTTACTGAAATATTACTTACATAACATCAACATCGTATTAGATATTTTAATAGAATAATTGAGGTGAGAGAAATCATTTTAATTGCATATAATATCATCTAGGAATATAAAATAAATTAACTTGTAACTGCTATTACATTTGGAGAAAACAAATCTCGTTATTAACCACAATCTGAGTTATACTTAGTTAGTATATTATCTTTATTAGGTATAGGCATTTATTTTATTATACAGGTACTACTTTCCATATTATATCTTAATACGTGTCATTATCGTAGTTCAATTTTACCATCATAATAATAATGATGTAGTCGATTCGGATCGTGAACTTAACTTCAGCGTCCCGACGGCATTAGAATAATTACATAATAATATCCGTAGCGTAGTCAAATACTTACAATAATAATAATGATAATATTATTGTTTATTCACTACACTGGTTAGCTGGTGCATGAAAATCGCACGAACGCGATATAACAATGATATTATATACCTACCAGTTATTCGATCGATGGGTTTTTTTAAAGTTTTTGAACAAACCACGGGGCAGAGGGCCACCTACGGGTCACGTGTAGGTGTTTGTAAATATATTATAAGCGTTACGGGTGAATTTGTACGCCTATATATACCTATACTGGTATAACGGCGTATTAATGTTTCAAATAAAATTAAACGAACATTGTTAATTTAAGTTGGACTGCGCGCAATTACGACAGGTCAAAACTTTAATAATAATGTAAATTGCATTGGTTAGGTATAGTGGCGTGTATAAAATATGAAGGTCTTACTATACTCGTCCGTTTATTGTATAGTTATGTAACGCTGAACTCGAAACAATAGTATTTATATTAATTAAATATTATAAAGTATAATGAAAAACGAAACTTTTTATACGAAAGCTGTTATACGCAAAAACAAAGTTGTTCTCGAAAGTGCGAGTCCCATTAGTCGGGTTAAGTTTATCGGCGTCGGGCGACCGACCCGTCGGCGGCGGACGGCGCTGAATCGGACTCTCGTGGCGTACATCTGGCGTGGGGTGTGTTGGTTGGGGGTGGGTGGTAAAGGAAGAAAAACTGTTTTGTTAAATTATTTGCTCAACCGCTGCCAAAGCGATAAATTCATTGGGGGTACATAATTTTTTTTCGATTATCGAGTCGACGTCGTTGCGTGTTCTATTATATAATGTTATAAACTTATAGCGTTAAAATATCGTATATTATATAGTTTTGTACGCGAAGAGTAACTTTGATCAGATAATATTATCATAATATACAAATCGAAAGCTCATTCAATAATTTCCTCATAAACACGTTAAAGTCACACTGTTTTCGGGACGATAATAATATTATATAAAATGTTTGATTAAATATGTGTAAAAACAATCGACGGTGCTCTGGCTATTGGGTAGGTACGTACGAATAAGGGCCTAATTTTATTATTATATTTCACAAACAATTACAGGCATGGGCTACAGTCACTACAGCATAATATTAAAGTATAGTTTATCACCACTGTCTCGATTCTATGGTACATATGATACACTTAATATTATTATTATACACTAATGGGCAGTGACATACAGCCATAGAGGGTATTAAAAATCATCTGATGATGCTTTGCACCTGACTTTTCTAGAAGGATGGTACTTACGCAATTTGTGAATTCTATATTATAATAAAATTAATATTATGTTAAAGATCCTGTGTACCACCATAATATTATCACCGACCACGAAGAGTTAAACAATTACCCCTAGTCAATTATTACTGCGGACAAGCGAGAAATGAATTTGAGTTCTAACTAGACATCGTTCGCCACGTGATCAAAGAAAGTCACATATTATAGAACGTTTTTGAGAACGTTTAATAGAACCCATTTGAAATGCCAATTACTATATTATTAATTAACGTATCATATTATATTACTATAAACCTAAAAACTAAAAATAAATAAACATTTTGAAATCAGATGAATCATTTTAAATAAACCTGTACCCAGGGACTGGAACCGTACCGAAATTGACCGGTTTTGAACCGAAACCTTTTGAAAATCTTGGAACCAAAACCGGACAGGAACCCTTAAATACATTTTTCTAGGAACCGAAACCGAAACCTATATTTTGATGTAGAGGTTTTTACGGTTTTTTTGGTTTTTTCGGTTCCAAAATCCAATAGATATTTTATCTATGGTGTAAGTAGGTAATAACTAATTATTAGTAATAATAAATATTTATAGAATTGTAGACCTATAAAAGTTTATCAATGCTAAGAAATAAGAATATTATTATGTGTACAAGTACAACGGAATTGTCAAAAAAGAAATACCAAAAATCCAAATTTTAACTTCCATGTAATCGATGTCAATATTATTATTGAATCGCAATTCGCAATAGCTGATGTAGAATTTCTGAAAATAATAGCAATTTGGATGTTTATAAGTGATTCAGAATTCAGAGTAAGTTGTCATATAAATTATAAATTATAACTGTTTCCTTGCTAATATGCCTGCATTGATAATATTAAATATCTAAACCTAATGCGGGTATCGCTAACTCTTTTCTTTATACTATGCTCTGTACGACAATTCTACTTAACTGTTCTTCCGTCTTCATTAGCGCGGTGTTTAAATTTATATTTTTAAATATAAGTTAAAAATTATTATATCAAACAGAAACATGGGTTACCCAAGTGTGTTAAAAATGCATTCTTATTTTTTGTTTATAAATAATTTTTTATTTATTTTAATTTATTATTTTATAATAATTCATTTTTTTATAATATTACCTAAATTCTGAAATAGTGACACTTAATTACAAATACCTGTCACTAAAAAGAGGTTATTAATATTATGTTCATTTTTTTATATATTACTTAGTTGATAAAAAAAAAAGTCAAATAATAAGGGTTAAAACCGGTATTAACCGAAACCGAAACCGTAACCGAAATTCGATATTTTTATAAACCGAAACCAGAACCGATACCGAAATTTTTGGTTTTTGAGAACTGAAACCTAAACCCGAACCAATAAAATCATAAAGGTTCCAGTCCTTGCGGCTGTACCTATTATTTATACGTGGTTGTGCATCATCAAATTATGAATTCCGGACTTATAGAATTTTCTGGAACGATTATTTATTGTATTTAATTCAGGCACCGGCTGATGGTATCATATTATTATTACTTTGAAAATAAAATATTAAAATCGATTTCTCAATGATCGAAATAAGTAAATATTATTATAACCAGTGCTTGAATTGGAAAAAAAATAAGGGGGGTGCAAAAATATATATAAAAAAATACGTACCAGAATATTTAAACTGCTAATTGATTAGAATATAGTTAGAAGTGGCACGCTAAGAATAGTATATTACCCGCTACCCCTAAAAATCCAAGAACTCATTATAACATCAAAACGGCTGTGATCAGATATTCTACTCACATACTCACACTTTAAACCATATAGGTACCCCGCCAGAAAATTGATAAATACACGTCTTATTAATCTTATAACTATGGATTTTCGTTTTTTTTCTGGAAGCTGTACTACTTTTCGACCGGTAAAAAACGCTGTTATTTTTTTAAAACAAAAAAAAAATCATTCCACGCATACTACCTTTCAAGCCCAAACTCACGAATGTGTCCCGTGCGTATTCACCCTTATCGTGTATATTTTTTTCTCCTGTAGGTACGTGACCAACGAATGGGATCATAATCGTTGCACCGCAAATGTATACTCAAACCTGTATTATATTCGGTGCGTTTGAAGTACTTTTTGTTTTCGGATGTGTTTCAATTTTTTTTTTTTTTTTTTTGTTAGTCGACGCTTTCCAATAACTGTCTGTCCGCGATTCATCGGTGCGTTAAACGACACAAGACGTGTCTAACGGGACGGACAAAAAAGTCTGAGCTCGCAAAACTTTGTTCGTTTTTTTCCGATAAACGAGCGTATAAGTCGAATTCGTTTTTATTCATTCTTTTAAGTTTTGTTTTGTTGTAAGTTCATACGCGCGGCGGTCCTTTCGACAAAACAACTCTGCGTAAGACACCCGTACACACTATACGACATAATAATAATATTATTTTAGTACTCTAATCACGGAACAATATTCTATAGTGTATCTATTATTTTCGCCTCTCGTCGGAATTTTATGAGACAGAGTGTCCCTCGAGGGACGATGATAACACGCAGTCCAGAAGTCTCAAATAATAATATATGTATACACCAGCCGACGTATTCGCGATTGGTATATTTTTTCGTCTGGACATAATATTGTGTTTCCGAATGCTCGTCCAATCTCAATAATAATTGACCCGTATATACAAACCATTTGAGGGTACGATTCGAGAAGATCGCATACGACATACGTCCTGATATTCTACTGTTTGTTTTTCACTCGTTGTTTTTAATTAAACGCGTGCACCATAATATTATAAACGGATTTATCATTTCGCGATCGGCCGCACTGCCGGTCGGTGGCGCGGGGAAAAGTTAATTTAAAAAATAATAACACACAGTAGAAAAATATACGTAGTCTCCGTGTACGCGAATGCTATATATATATGTTTATGCTTAAAAAAATAAAACGACGACCCCGTAGAATGGGCATAAAAATAAGTGCCTTTTCGCGTGCTTCCGGGCGTTTTATTAGCGCTGCAATACCTGCCTAGCTATGGTACAACGCGCGTCTATCGGTATATAGACGGCTTTCGAAACGGCCCGAGTTATATCGCATAATAATATATATGATATTATATATACAATGGTGGCGGGACTGGAAAATGCCTGCGACGCACGTATTACAGGGCCAACACCTACCTATATATATGCATGCCCCCCTCCCCCCCCCTGACACGCCGCGTGTGCATGTATTTTTCGAATATGTTTGCCAACGTGAAACCCGCGGGGGAGGAGGAAAAAAAACACTACGGCGCGTCATACATCTCCCGTTGCGTACTGCCTTATATTATTATATTATGCTCTTTGATGATGAGGCGAAAACAAAATACGTGACAGATTTACAAATGTCGCGTTGAATATTATGAGCACAAACCCATCTGTAGTGTTTTTTATCGGTCCGTTTGACAGACATTTACAACACTCTCGAATGTGTAGGAGCCGGCAATCGTAGTATAGGTACCTGGTACGAAGGGAAAAAAATGGAAAACAACACACACGAGGTATCCATATTATTATATAGGTACGCGTTTCCTCTCGACTGTTATGACACACTAGAAGATTATTTAGGATTCAGCCGATAAATTTATTACTCGCAATTTGTTTCTCGGAGTATAAACATGACGTAAACACGAACGACGTTTCGGATCGACGCGTTCATATTGTCATAACATATTGCAATAACCGAACGAATTGCGCCACGTGTGTGTTAACGAATCAAGGAGAATTCGAGTTTTTTTTTTAAACGAAAAACTTTTACGTTGTAAAATGCGCAATGGCTTTGAGTTAGGTAACACACACACACACACACAAAAAATGAAAAAGTGCGAATTTATACATTATGTCCATTCTTACATAGTGTATCTAACTATTGTATTTTTAATTGTGAACCTTCAGTAGGTAAGTAGTTGTCATGTGTATTTACAAAAATTGTTTTTTTTTTAAACACTTTGCTCATACTTTTTTTGCTATTTCTATATACAAGTATACAAGTACTGCAATTACACTCCCGTGAGTAAGTATATAACATACTACCATATTGGCATATTATGTTGTAATAATTGTGTTGTTGATCTGTTTTCATATTATGCATTTCAAATATCTAGGTATTTACAGTGTTTACTTGTTACAATGATTTTTATTCAAATGTAAATTAATATTTCTAAAAGTAGAAACAGTTGTGTTTATTATTTTGGTGCCAGATCTATATAATATGGATATTTATTATGTAACTTCGGATTTTTTTCATTATTACAACGTTTCTTTATAGAATTTTTCAGTCAGTCAAAAACGGATTATATAATATTGTATTTCAGTATTTCACATAAAATGGAATGCTCGCTGACCTTGAGATCATATTGAAATAATCAAATCGACTCCTATTCCCTAACAAAATCAGTAGAAAAAATTTTTTATGATATGAGCATTTGAAAAATATATTATGAATCATTCAAGAACATTGTAAATTAAATATAAATTTTAATGGTAGGTACGCATATTAGGTACTTATTATACAATCCAGCATTCATCACATTATGAAACTGTAAGTAACTACATGTATATTTAACAATAAAGTAAGTATACCTGTATAGAAATAGAATTATACAAATAATCAATAAATGTTCTAATACGTTTCACTTTATTCAATAAGTAAATGGACTTGATTCTATGATTCAATTACTAAACATATAGGACATTGAATTTATACGTAAAATATAGGCACAGTCGGTGTTAGATAAATAAGCCCCGCCCAGTTGTTCATTATAAATGTATAAAAATATATATGACCTCGCCTGACGAACACAATATTATTAGATTGATGTGATATGGAAACTATGGAATATATTAAAATAGATGGAGATTTTACAACACTCTGTTCAGCGAGACCTTGCTGCGTACCAACGAAAACTGGCTCCCCCACGCAACACCTTGCCATTGGGGAACCGATTTTGATAGTATGGTGACGTGGAGGGATGCGTAAAATCAGCGCGTTCTCTCCCTGAACAGAGTATAGTTTACGCCACTATTTGTTGTTCAGTAATAACATCAAAATACGGAGATCCCTGGTTTTCTTTATTCGCGCCGCTACCGCGCATATCAACCGCCGAATGTTAAAAAAATCGGTAAATACACAATAACTTAACGGACAATGTTTTCATTTTATTCGGATTCCCCACTTGTAAATGAATCAATCATTTTTCCCCTTATATGAAAGTAAAATGTATATAAGGTTCTATATGTATTAATATTATTTAGATTGTTTAATATCAAAAAATACAATTGTTATGCTAATAATTTGTTCTTTATATAATGCAAATAATATGACGCTAACGTGGACTTTCGTATCTATACCGAGTGCTTTTTTTATCATTGAACATTCATTATTTCAAAAAGTGTACATTTTTTCGAAAATATTTTTTTACATAGTTTCAAGTCACTTATAAAACAACGTTTTTCTTAAAAAATTATATTTTTAAATATTTTTTATCCTTATAATTTTTTAAGTTTTTTACTTTTTTGAATGATAACATAGGGTTTTAATTTTATATTCCAAAGCAGAATATTTTTCTTAGTATTTTGATACATTAAAATCGAATTTAGGGCGAGTAGTTTATGAGTTATAAATATTCAAAGTTTTGATGAGCGGAGAAGTGGAAAAACATTTAGCGGGGTAACCCAGTACCTGAAGTGATTAAGTGATTATAAAAAAATCAACCGGTATAGCTTTGTGTGTAATACATCCAGTACAATAGACAATACGCACCAAATATTTTCAACATTTTTCACATTTCGATTATTTTTGTTTATCAAATTTTACAATTCTTACAATGATAACTGTGATACTCTATTCAATTAACCAAAATCGCATATGCATTTACTGTGCCGGTGGCAACGATAAGATCCCCTTCCCTTGCAAGATAAAAGTGTGCTGTGATTGGTCACAGGTGGTCGATGGTTAGCCACAACAGTACACAACAGCGGTGACCGATGAAACAAATATGCACGAACGCTACTGATTTTCGTCGGTAAAGTGAGTATTCTTATTCTTACATACCTATAGAGTATAAGATAAGTTAATATATATTGTACTAACTGATCCCGTGCACTTCGTTGCCCGTTAAATGTACCAACTCTATATGAATCAAACTTTGTTCAATCCGTTATTTAATATTTGGTGTATGGTTTTCAAAATTTATCCTAACTTTTCTGTTGACCGGAATAAAAATTTTGTTTAACAGCAGTATATTATCGGACCCCGTGCTGTTTGTACGTAAGTGTATGACTTAAACTTAACTCTAGAGTATCAAAGTTATACCAAGTTTATCATTTTCACTTAATTACACCTACGGTGGATTAATACAAAATCCTAACCTAACCTAACCTAACCGTACTAAAATCCAAGGAATAAAAAAAATCAAATTTAACGCTTTTTAAATAGACCTATATTTTCCCAGAGGTCAAGCTACACACAAACATTAATTTATATATATATATATTATATATCCCGTGCACTCCGTTTCCCGTAAAAAATTGCAACTCTTAAAAATTTATGATTTTTTAACTCCTTTTGGGTGTGACTCGCTGGCCGCAGCAGTAAGTGCAACTCTTCCACCTTGGTAGGCATTGTTCAATAATTTGATTCGGTGCTAAAGCTATTGTACCTGATCTGCCCAGATAACCAATGGAAACCAATAAATTAATACTAATTTTTACTGTAGACGCTGTAACCAATGGAAAATATTTATAAACAAAAATAAAATTTCCAATTTCCATCGTGAACCTCAAGATCCCTGTTTAAGCAGCTCTTTAAAAACAAAATTTCGGAAAATCCTTTCTTAGTGCCCGATGAAATTATTATAAAATCTATCCTCGAAATTTCAAGTCGATAACTCAGATAGGTTCGGCTCTGCGTTGATTATTGGTAAAGTACACTTTCTTTTATATATATATATATATATATATAGATTTATGAAATGTGCATAAACAATTATTTATCAATATCGACCGTAGGTAAGCATGATCGATAGAATCGGAATTACAAATTCATTTTTTAACAATACGTATGTCCCTTAATGGGCGGGTAATTGTAAAATTAGGATCAGTATATAGTGTCCACTTCCACTAATAATAGGTTACAATAACTATATTACACGCACATCTATTTTTTTCAAAACATTTTAAAAAATGTCCATTATTAAGGGAGTATAGGTACCTATAGTATGAAGTATACCTATCTGAAAAGGTGATTTTTAAAATAGGTGTTCTGTATAATATAAACATTTTTAAAGTCTGTATTTCTAATGAAAATATATTATTTACATAATATATATTCAAAATAGTTTTTGGCGTGCCCAAGTTTACATAATACTTTAAACGAAAAATGTAAAAAGTTTTTAGCCTAACAATATTTTTCCGATAACTTTACTTTCTGGTTTATTATCCACAGAGAGTATACTGAAATTTTAGCCGTGGAGTAATGAAGTGTCACTTAGTGACTTTAATAAATCATACTATATTATTATATGAAAATACATTCGATATTTGGCCCGCACGTGCTATAATATAACCTGCAGTATTCATATTGTCTAGTGTGAAAATAAAATGAATAAAAATCTGTCGTTTATTCACGGTTTAGAATGACGCGATATTCAGACAACGAATCCATCTTCTTCAATCTTTCGTTTATAAGCAAATATGACTTCACATTTTTTATAGCGTAGTAAAAAAAAAAAAAAAATGTTAGAGTATCAGAACGATATCCGTTTGTTTATCCGCGTGAAAGATAATGTAATAAAGCGTTTCGCAATATGAACAACGGAAATGGGAAAAACCAGCGAAATTGCATATTTTTGTCATGTTCAGAAAACGGAAGCGTGCAGAGTGGCTTGGAGGAAAGTGATAACAGATACAATTAAACTGACGTTCATAATAAATTTCAACACGGGAAATGTGGTGATTTTCGTTTTTCCCTGTGTTTAAAATGTTAAAGTTTCACCAAATGAAATACTGTTCGTAATGAACATGTGTAAAAAAAAAAAATCGTAATAATATTATATTAAATTCAGTTGTGAATGGAATGTTTTCTATGTCATATTTTTGATATCTAAATTAGACGGTGTAGGTATACATTTTTATTTGATGTCTACACACAACAATATTCAAATTGGGTTGAATACGGGAGGCGTCATTAATGTAGGTGACTGATCCAATCTGAGTAGAGCATATTATATCAATTGGGCAAGAAATTAGGTGATAGTTTGAGCGAATTTGTCTTTAAAATTGTTGTGTATACTATAAATAACCCATCTAAAGTCTTTAGCATTGTATCAAATAAGTACATGTAAAAATAAAAGAAAATATGGACCCAAAATCAGGTAAAATTATACTGAGACCCGATGACGATAGTATTTATTCCAAAATATCATCAAATTAGTAGTGACGTAGTGTATAATAGTATATCGTGTTAGAAAAATACATTTTCCTGCTTTGCTTAATACCATATAGAAGTAGTATTTAAACAATTTTATGACATAAAAACAAATACCTATTACTTTTAAGGATTAAGAGTTGAAGAAAAAAAATATGGCACAAATAAAAGCACGTACACCTAAATACTATTAATTTTTTTAAAAAATGTTTCAATGAGTTTTAAAATGCAAAGTAGGTACAACATCATATAATGCGTAGTACAATAATTACTATAATAACTCAAAATATTTCTAAGTATAATATTAACATCACTGGATCATCATAATAATATTAGCATGATATTAATTATACATTTATTTTGCACTATAATAGTGGTTTCTCCGATCTCGTGTCATAATAATTAATTATGAAATAATTACAGTTACCTACAATTTGTAACTTTAGCGTCTAAGACTTTAAATAATTGTAATTCAAGGTTCTAATCTTATCATATGCATTAGTATAAATTCAATTAATTATAGTACACCAGGCTCGGTCCAAGACAACTTTTTGAATGCAATGATTTATCTTTGCTTTAAAACGTGTAATAATTACAACTCCACTGGTTCGCGTAAGTTCTGATAGTATTGATTTGTGAGTAGGTACTTAATAATTATATGTGTATAAATTTATTTTGATTCATTCTATTGTGTCAAATTTAAATCGTTTAAATTGAAATTTGACATTATTTTCTATATTTTACAGTGTTGTGTTCTATAACTAGTGCATAAATACTATAATTATTATTAATGGTAATCACCGTTCATGAACATAGACATATTTTTTATTTGCAATTTAAATTTAGCTAACGCCACGTTTCTAGAATATCAAAATCCCAATTTATGCGTTCATACAAAGCTGGTAGGTATACTTTTCAGGCGATACTTGTGCAAAAACTCAATTGTATCGTTAAATTAATTTTCGTTGATATTCTCGCGATATCTCATTTCAAGTGCATGGTTCGAAAATGTAAATCGCTTGAAAAAACTACCAAGCGTAGTTGTTTTGCCAGCCAGGCGGTTAAATCCCCTTTACCCCCTCCCCCTCATCACCACACAAGTGTAGGAATCATCCATTACCTTATCAGCAAACGTCGTTTTCTTTGTCGTACCCCTCTTATATAGTCTCCGGCAAAAACCGCCGCTCTAGAAGTGTCTTGTTGCATAATTAATGACAAAAACCAGCTATACCAGACCTATCCGTTAGATAAGTCAAACAAAAGAAAGTTTACTTTTTAAGTTAATTAGAAATCTTGAAAGTCAAGATGAAAATATAAATGATCAGTTTGGAGGGATAAAAGGAGAAAATTATTACATTGTTGGCCACTCAATTTATTTTTCGTATAGATGATTCTTTCCAAAACAGTTTTTTGTTGCCTAATTGTCCGCCATGGTTGTCACTTGTTACAGCCTGCTATAACTATTTGAATTTTTCGTTTAAAATTTAACACAATAAACCTAAATCAATTATTAATAATATGTCTATATAGTGGATAGATAAAAACGTAATTTACGTTTTTTACTCTTTATTTTCCATAAAAATATCTCATAATTTCATATTATATTAATTTATATTACCTATACATTTATATTATTGCATTCGATTTATTGTTTTAATATTGGTTTATGGACATAATGGTTATAAATAAATATGTAGGTTGTAATATTATTATATGTCACAATTAGGTAATTTTTCAGAGTTTTTTTTTTTCAGATAGTTTTTTTGTTATTTAAAAAGAAAGGTTTTTGCTTAAAAACAATAGTTGTTAATGCGGTGGTTTTGACTCAAAATGTATTAAAATAAATGGAACAAAAACCAAATAGTTAACAAATCTTTTAACAGCTTATTGTTGTTTGCATACCTTATCGATAAAAATATTAGTTTTATCATATATTATTGAGAATCAAATATTTATTAATTTCATAATACGTTATTATGGTGTAAATATGAAATTCCATCATATTCGACGAGGTAACAAAGTAGTTATACTTATGTTGATTAATATTATAAAAAGTTGATTATTTATACATATGATTTAGTTGTATTTGACTGAAATTTAGTTTAAAAAAAACATTAACCGGAAATACCCTGCTTGCATAGTTTTATTGACCGCACCAGAAACGTTATAAAGAAAATTCACAAAAAGTTGTTTTCTGTGGTTATATTATAGGTATACTTGTGTATAATAAACTGTATAATAATAGGTTACCATTTATATGGCTTACACATTGCCACAGGCGAAGATGTATATAGTCAAAAATTATGCTTTGGTAAGACAATAATTTAATAATAATTCGTCTCTATAAAATGTATTGCATTCATTTGCGGCATACTGCCTCTTATATTATAATATAAGTAAAGGGTTGGAACTCCCGGAATTTCCTTTGAACGGAAACATACCCCTCAATTCCCGGCAGAGAGTCACGGGAACGAGATCATTCTTGAAAATACAACAAAGTTAACTAACATTATATTTATTTTCATAAGATAATTTTATCACAATAGAGCAATGGTTTTGCTGCATAATTGTGTATAATTAGTATTTACACCTAGTATATTTTAAATCATCTCAATCTTATATATTTTGAACTGCTATTAAATCAGAACAGTTGTTTAAGATGTTACAGATTGGTAATAAATCCTGTCCAATGCGTGTTATGCATTTCGGGTCTTACGTATTCAATTTGCTATGCTACATTATTCTTTCACAGTTTATAGCTATCATTTTTTGGATTCTAAGTAATAACTTAGCTACATGGGGCCTGATATGGCACGGTGGTTGCCCGGAGTCACTAACGTTTTTTCAGGTCAATCATCGGCTGGCATCGCTAGTGGGATTTTTAGTTACGTATACTCTCTCTTTAGACACCACGTGTTACAAAACTCCCATAAATCCTCCCCCCCCTCCACACACACACAGTAAAACCAGCTAACAACTATGCAGTTGACGCTTTAAAAGTAATAATAAAAAAAAAAACTTATAATATGTATTATTGTGTTAACAGAGATGAATATATAATTGAAACATGCCAACAGCTAACGATAATAGGTATTATGAATTATGATTATTATTAATAACAATAATTTATCACCATAAATTATTTTATATTCCTGGAAATTTTACATACATTTACGTTTCCCTAGAATTTCACAACTCTACAACGTGGGTAGTATAATATTTTACAAACTGAATGAATGAATGTGAGTTTGATGAAAATACGTATAAATTATAAATAATTTAAGGCCCCTTGCTGGTATTGTATTAATCCTTATTATAATAGACGACTTATCGTCAATGGTTGACAATAGAAATTGTTTGACCAACACTGACTACAATTTACACAACGTCTTCTCGTCGTTGATTGGCTGCACCGCTGCAAGGAAGCGAGTGAGCGTGAAATTCGAGCGGAGAGTGAAAGACCGTCTGACATCGTTTATCATAATATACACGCGGGTCCCAATGAATTTTTCATCAGAATCTCCACCGCCGCACCGTCCATCCGTCTACCAGTTCTAACCGACTTTTCTCTAAACACCTCACTCACACTCTCTCAGACATCCTCTCTGGCCCACTCACCCTCTCACTCATTCCCTCTCACTCTCACTCTCTCTTTCTCTGTCTATTACTTTCTCACACACGCACCCAAACGTCTGTTAAATTTGGTCCATGTGGTTTTACGCGATGTCGATAGATTGGTAGAAGCGTCGACGACGAAGATGGTCGCGGAGGTGGTCGCCTCGAAAGGGCGTTAGTTTGTTCATGGCTTGTGTGTATTATATTATAAGTTATAATATATTACGATGTGTTATTTTTTTTTCCGATCGTCGTGCTGCTGCAACGCGATCATCTCGGTTGATTAATAGGACTTTTGGGTCTTATTTATCGACGTCCGAATGACGGCCAATCCGGAAACGATAAAAGAAAAATTATTATGATGCTATTCTATACCAACTATCGCGGTCAGACGTCGACCGACGCAACTGCAGCCGCATTTTTAACGTTATAACACAGGTGTGATAGCACTGTTTTTTTTAAACTTATTGCAATGTTGTATTTTTATGTAGGCTGTGAAACTTTTAAAAAAAGTAAAACTATTCACTGATTTGAGTAATTAGTATGATTCTCATTAAGACATCAAAGGTTTTTTTTTTTTTAATTTAGTTTAAGCCCGTTGCGTCTATGGCCATTAGTTGTTTTTTTGTTTGTAGGGAGGAGTAACGGTTGGAATGGAATGGTTGGTTGAAACACGTTTGTATATGTATGGCTAGGATTTGTAACTAAAAATCCCGGGTGGTTACCCATCCGGGAGCTAGCAACATCGGCCGATACGTATACTTAGAGCATTTCGCAGTTGAGTATATGGACCACGCCTCACTAGCCACTCATCAAAGATTATTCCGTTCTTTTTTCTATTTCTTCTACATTGTATATCATAATTATATATTTTAATATAATGACTAGGGAACAGATTTGATTTTTTTTTTTTTTGAATGTCTGAGAACATTGCTTTTCAATCACAAAGTTCATTTCATACATCAATAGGAATTCAAAATATTAACTTTTATTGGTATTTTTTCGAATTTTTTGACATTTTTAGTAAATTTTTATATAAGAAATAAGAATAGATAAAAATGTATACAAATTTAGTTGTAAATATTATTTATTTTGCCTTGTCTATTGTCATACTTCTATTTTTATCATTTGTCATATAAATATGACGCCGTTCCCACCTATAATACGGTTTGTATAATAATTATGAAATTATGAATTATTCATTTTTTGGTAATAATTTCCAGGCTACAATAAGATAGGTGAAAACGAATACCTGACAAGATGATACGAATAATTAATTATAAGAAAAATTTATATAATAATTATTAATTAATAACAATATATATTTTTTCAATGTTGAAAATAATTTTTAGAGCACTTTAAAAAAAATTCCATTATGAATGCATTAAATCGTATTTTTGAAGACATTTTTTTTGTTATTTAGAGCATTTAAATCCGTTCTCTAATAATGACATACATAATATACCTATATTGTAAATTTAATTTAAAAAAATTATATATAGCCGTTTATGTTTAGTATAGAATTAATATTGAGAAACCTAAATATTATAATATATGATATAATATAATATAATATTAAATTTGTACTTTATAAAAGTTACTATAAAACCAAATTGTCGTCATCTCTTACAAAATCCGTTGATATTATTACACTAAATTATATTATGCTATTCTATCCCCAGATAGCAAATCTTATACGAAGACAAAAAAATGTAATTAGTGTAATACTACAGAAAAACGTCGAAACTATAAGAAATACTGAGTTCAGATATTCTCAGAAATTTAATTTAATTTTGAATTCGATATTAGTGTATGTTGTTCGCGTACGAATAGATAACATTGCATATAATCTTCATGTTCAAATTTTAGAATGGTGAGATTGAAAATCTCTTTTTTTATCGGATTAAAATATTTTCTATACGATAATAATATGCCATAAGTAAAATACCTAATTAAATAATTGTTAATAATATTTTCAGGTTTATTAAATAAATATTCCGAAAACTAAAAATGATTTGTATCAAGTATATTTAAATTTTAAATTATCTACCTACTAAATACTTACATACAATTACACTTTTAAGAATTAAAAGATATGTGGATAAACATTTGGCAGTGAACGTTATAAGGTTATACCAAAAATAAATTATTGAAATGGGATGATACTAGTAAATAGTTTGATTACTGGATTGATACTATAAATATGTTTTATCGACATTCGACATTATCTGTTATCAATTGCCGTAGGTGTAGTATAATATGCTTTTTGAGGAGTTAATATTCGTAAATGTTTTTGTTGAAAATGTATGTTTCGAGTGACACACGTTTTTTTTGCACACAGTAAAAGTATCTTTTTTACACAACATAATATTATTTAGTATAAATCGAAGAAATATTTTAGCTGCCGAAACGGATATCGGACCTCATCGACACGGTGGGTTCTTGTTTTTAGCTTGATTATTTAGACAAATATCATTGTAAAATAAACGAATCGTCTCTATTATACCTCATGCAAGTATATATTACGCCATTTAATTCGACACGAGTTAGTCGAAACGCTGAGGACAGGCGTGTACAGGGCCTATATTTCGGCCTTAGAATTTATCCAGAGTCTGAGGGAGACACGGCCGAACATGCACTACATTAATACGATTTACAATGTTAGAATTGGATATATGTTGCCAGTGTTATGTATGGTCGTGTGGACAAAAGGCAGCGGTGCTTATTGAAAGTTCGGAGAGCCGTAGGGAACGGGAGTCGAACAAAAGGTTCATGCAATCAGACAATTTTAGATTTATGTCTTCTGTACTGCCCAGCGTGTGCGTGGTATATAGGTTCAAGTGGACGGGAAAGAAGAAGAAGAAGAAGAAATACGCTTAGAGATTTATTCCTGTTAGCCCTGTGCATCAGGGACTGTTTGGGGGTACCTATATGAATGTTTTATAAAATTAAAAACAAAACGGCATTCGAATAACTTGTATAACAACACCACGACTAAGGTAGAATGAATATTTTTAGAATAAATAAACAAATAAAAATAACAACTAAATTCTCTCACACAGGATAACTAAAAAAAATGCTTTAAAACAGGGTCATGATAGAAAATATTTTAACACATTAAAGTTTGCATGGTAGATCACTCTGTAGAGAATAACGGCAAATTATTAATGAACGAGAAAGTTGGCTAACGCACTTTGTACCTATATTTTTAAATAATAAATTCCTATTATAACATCAAACTTATGTAATAAATTTAAAAATTTAATTTGACTTTTATAATATTTTTCGTAATTTTTCATCCAAGATATATGTGTGTTTAGTATTATAGTATAATATACGTTATCCAATACTGTAAAATAATAAAAGCTATTTATTTAAACAATACTTTGTAGTTTTAACAGTTATTATTCTTAACAATGACTAGCTTCAAATTTCAATACATTTATGACGTATATATTTTATATATTATTTACTGATTTATAGAAAAAGTATAAAATTGAAATATATTTCACAATCAGGTTAGGTTTTTTCATCATATTGATTTGCATGTGACTTATTATTATATAAATATTTAAAATTATTAAAACACTCAAATACTCGTAAAAATACTACACACAGGTAAAGTACAACACTTTTTATGACCATGGAATACTTAATCGTTTTTCGCATTTACATAATATTATAGCCTCCTTTTAAATATTAAATTGATTATTGTTTAAATTTCTTAATAAAATATTACAAGCCAGTTTGAAGTTATGTAGCTTGTATATATTATTATATTTTAGCCATTAATACATTTTCGTTTTATAGCTTTTAATATTATTTTCCTACGTCACAAAATAAATAAATAAATAATGATTTGGTAAAAATGCAAGTTACCTACTATATAAAAGTCAGAAAATATATTATGTAAGTTAATGGATATTCCATTACTTTACCAAAAAAAAATTACGCCTTTTAGTGCTTTTAGAACGCTAAGTACGTAGTAACTTTGACATTCTAAATGCATCTTTTTGTAATTGTATCTCATTCCTTTAAATTACAGATTATCTAAAACGTCGTGTAAGTATATTTC
This sequence comes from Acyrthosiphon pisum, assembly GCF_005508785.2. Taxonomy (NCBI): domain Eukaryota; kingdom Metazoa; phylum Arthropoda; class Insecta; order Hemiptera; family Aphididae; genus Acyrthosiphon; species Acyrthosiphon pisum. Next base: position 30,945,375 of record NC_042494.1, read on the forward strand.
CGTGTATGATATTTGTCTTCTTGGGGAACGTCAACAATATTACTTAAGCTGAATCAAAACAAAGTTACAAAGTACTTATACGACCACTAGGTACTCAGAAGTGCAATATACAATCAATCGTATAGTCACCAGTAACGATATATTATTAGTTGTTGGTCAATAATCACCGCCATGTTTGTCAACGAATTCAGTTGGGAAAATGAGTCTTGCGGTGTATTTTAAGAATCACATCACTCCATTATTATTTAATTTTTACATAACCTGTCGTATCATATGCATCTCTAGTATGTCACGGGGAAGTAAATAACTGTTACAATAGAAAAACTCACATAAAAACAATAGAAAAATGCTGTTTTACATTATAAAAAAGTACAAAAAACGAAATGTAAAACACCTTCTTGACACAATATACATTGTCAACGAAAATGGTATCACGTCACAACAGAAACCCGTACCCAAGATAAAAATATGGTTTCTGGGTCACCATATATATATACATGCAGGGAATAAGTTGGTCATGGTGATCTGTCTTTAATTCATCTTACTCAATATAAAGACATGACAAGAGGATAGCTGAGATTATCAAAGAGACCACATCGCTGATATCGCTTATCTGCATCTATCACTGCACCGTGTCACCTATTATCTAACGATTTACTGTTATAGCATCTACGAAACGATATTGATACTCTCACGTAGTAATAGATATACTGAGAGCAATACTGATTTAAAGTGCCTATCATCAACGTCTTTCACATCTAAACATTTTACGATACACATTTGTTGGATTTCGGATTTACGATAAAACGATGCGCTGTTCATTCACCTTAGATAGAGCTTCGTTTTGGTGAAATATAAACGGTCCGTTCGAGTCAGTTAACGGCATTCGTCTTAAACGATGAACACAGATCCAACCGACTATGGTATCGTGCAGTTCGTTTTACCTCGATGACATTGGTGACAATTATAGCACGTATGCCGTTTTTTCGGCCCCAATAGGTAGGTATGGTCACTGAAGATAGTGGATCGTTTGATTCCTCGCGTAGGCCCATTTTATACGCAATGTTCATTTTCAGAAACGTCCCTTTATGGTAACTGGTAAGTTAGATAAGGTTATCAAATACCAATCAAATACTCATATATCAAATACTACATAGATTACAATCACTCGCACACTTCAAAAAATTCCACTTCTCTCGCGACTGTTGAACAGTCTTACAAACGATCCCTATGAACCATTAGCGCGACAATAACTGATCGCCGACTAGAGAATCAAAAGATGAAAGAAGACGGACAGCAATCTTTCGAGAGGAACTGGGTGTAATGTCCACATCTGACCATAAGTTGCTGATTGAACATTTAGATCAGCTCCTCTTATGTTTACGAAAAATATATATTATTTATTTATTTGTAAACAGTTTTTGTTACTATCATGATCGGAATTAATTCTAATATAATTGTTCGTTGTATTTGTTTTCGCACAATTTGACATTCACGCTTTCGACGCAGAACCACATAATATATGTATCCAGTATATTTCATATCAACATATTTGGTACCAATTATTGTAAAACATCATGGTATCTATATAAATCCAACAAATCAATTTGAATACCTTTGAAATTGTGCCACTAATGGTGTAGCAATGCTTCTACGCTAAATCCTATTTTCACTCATCCGTAGCTGTAAAACTGTCGAACATTTAAAGCTCACTCTAAAATCTGATTGTATATCATATTTATAGTATGATATTATACAGTTTGATATATTTTTTCTTGGCATGGTATTGCCTACAGGCTACAGAGTATAAATTGTAGTTAATGTTATTTTATTTAGTATATACTTAAAAATAATAAAAACCTAGACGTCATACGAAATTCACACCAAAAACATATTATTCCCGCGATCACACTTTATCCGCGACAACCCTTTCCACTACCACCATTGCGTTACCGGACAAACGATCGTGTTTACAAACGCTTGATTGGTCGAGGGTGGTGGCAGTGGCGACGAGCACGTTATTTCGCTAATTCTCCTTGTATTTGGGCTAAAGTTTCAACAATCCCTTTATTGACATTGTTTTGGAGGCAATCGAGAGATGAGGGAAGGGAGAAACAATAAGCTTTCTACAAACATTCGGCTGTGTTGGTATGACAACTTTAATACCCCTGACCAGACCCGTTGCAATGTATTCGATATCGAGTAACACTATGGACGCACTGACGAACCCCTATCGGCTTATCACTCCCTCCTCCACTACCACTCCTATTTCATCGACGAATATTTATATCTATATATGGTTGACCTGTGAACTTTAATTCGGCAATAATGGAATCGAGAGGAAGAGAAACTGCATAGTTGCTCGAACGATCACCCGCTCTGACTGGTCTCGCCGGTCCGAGGAGAGGGCGATTTCAGGCGCGTGCACACACATACTTACGCGTGCTTTTATATATATATCATACACATTATATACGTATACATGTAAGGGACGTTGTTCCCCATTTACTTCAGACTCGACTAACAAACTGTATAGTCAGCCGCCGCCGACCATTGTTAGGGGCGACAAGCGTGACTAGAATGACTAAATCGGCTACAACGCTCTCTCCAAAAATGCCCGTTTGATACTCTCCTAGCGGCCGTTTTAATATTCGTAGGCATGATGTCTCGGTGGAAATACACGACGTCCACTATGAAATACCACGTAAAAAGGTAATTTTTCTGCTGTTGTACCTACGCCTATATGAAAAGGGCAGTTACGACATATTGTGACGTTTAAATTACACAAAACTTGCGCTGATATTTGGTATCAGAAAATAAGGTTTCAACTTTAAAGGTTTACAACTCGTTCACGGCAAAGATAAAAAAGACGGTTCAAAATAAATAGGATTTGTTTACAGATAGTCTGGTGCATTTTAAACTCCAGTAATTAAATAAATAATTTAATAAATATTTGGCGAACAAATCTCCTTAAATGTCGATAGTAATTTAAATCTCATATACGTAGTTTCTCACTCAATGTTACGATAGTAATAACATTTAAATTAAATAATAGTCGACCATGACTGTGGTATTTTTAATATACTAATCATAATTTTAATGGTTTTATTTAAACATGCAATTTTATTTTTAATTTTACTTACTACTGTGGACATTAGAATTTCAGAAAATAGTTATATGTACCGAGTACTTACGGGCGGACGGACAGTACCGTAGTCCGTCAACTCAAACCAAATATTTGTTATAATAATTTGAAATACCATTTTACTATAATTAATCATTACTCAACATGTTCATCTGTTTTGTGAAATACCCGATCACGTTTATCGAAAATGTCTACCGGTCGACCGGTTTAATATCGCTAACATCACCAATAATTTGTAATATTATAAAATATATCAAATACACTTTGGTGTATTAGAATATCAGAAGAAACGCAGAAGTTGGTCGTCATCTTAAACAATAATAATATTATGTCTCGTTATACTTTCGCTAGTTTTATTATTTCTACTGCGGCCTTGTGCAAAGGTTGTCAAGTCGAGATAAAATGTCAACAGCAAAAGTAAAAAATTAAAAATCCTTGTATATATTTTTCATTCGAGCGACTACATGTCATTATATCGAGTGACTTTCAACGAGTCGAATATGTTCGTATAAAAAAAAAAAAAGATAGAAAGGATTAAAATTATAACTTACACTGCTATAGTGTACTCCATGTGCGCCTGCTAAGTATATTACGATATTGTTGTTGTATTGTACGAATATGATGTTATTTTACATATTTTACAGAGTGATTCACCAAGCATCTTCAATCCCTTTATTTCTTCTTCAATAATGCAAACTTTGATTTTTTTAAATTTTAAAATTTATTAAAGCCGTATAATAAATTCATGAGATCTTTATACTACCTACATAAAGAGTTTTCTGTGAAGATACAAACTTAACTGCTTTTTAAATTACAAGTCCTGTTTTGTTAATGATATAGGTAATTGTGAATAATTTTTAACTTTCTGTACGGAGTATAGTAATTTGAAAATATTGATAATTTATAATATCAATATTTATTATTTATCATTTTTAAAAAAGGTCCAAATATAATAAATATTAGATCCGATATGAGGTACATCTATTTTATATTTTTGTAAAACGATTTTCAAAGATAATTTATTATAAACAGTACTTCTAAACAACTTAGTTACTAAACAACTACTCATTCAAGTTCTAAACTGTAGGTGTGTACATCGAAATGCCCAAAATAAAAAGTAAAAGTAAAACAAATCTCAATAATTTGATAATAACGTTCTAATGTATATTTAAAAATTCCAAAAATCATAATTTGAATAAATTTATTATCAAATTTAAAAACGGGAGTGAGCGTACAATCACCTGTATAATATTAATATCTTCGGGTCGTGCATAGGTATTGTGTACTCGAAGCGAGGGTTGTTGGACACGCGAGATACGCTTAGTTGAGCACTATTACAAAAATAAATTCATAAAATATACTCTCGAAAGAGTATAAATGTCAAAAAGAAATAAACGCTTCTCGAGTTTGTTCGATTAAAAAAAAATATATCTATATAAAAATCGTTTCTTCCAGCGATCGACTGTTTAGTATATTTAGGTTATCTTTCGGCGATACACTTTTGCAGCCGGAAAAGGGACGGTGATGCCGATTGTGTCGTACACGTCATATTTTCATAGGTTTCTCTATAACTGATTTACATGATTCTCTTATGCTCGTTCGGAAATATATTCATAAAGGGCTTACGGCAGCATGTAAAGGCGTGACTCGGGTGTATACCAATATATATATACCATACACCCGTTCGTATATATGTATAATGTATATTATATACATAATAATAATAATAATAATATGATATTGTACACGAATAGAAGCGGATCGTTGCAAAATATACCGACACAAATCTTGTAGCGTCGTGTCGGGAAATCCGGAGTATAACATAGCAAAGGGTCCAGGCGCTATTTATTGTATTATTATTATTATTATTATTTATTTAACGGGGCGTTTTTTCTTTCATGCCATTCCAACTGCCATGATACGGAATCGTAAAATAATAATAGTGATAATAATGAAAAAAAAAAATCAAAAATTGCAAAAAATAAACGTGGGACAAAGTATTATCATCGGTCTCGACACAGACAACTACGCTACTGTCAATTTATCAATAAATATCGGACAATAGGCACCTAGACGATTTTCTCGGCCTCACGTGAGTGATCGATAACGGCCAATGTATCAATTTTGTCGTTCACTCTACCGACGGTGACCAGAGTCGTTAACATAATAACGACGATAAATTTAATAATACCATAAATATTATACTATAAATTATAATATAATAAAATACACAACAAGCATGTAGGACGTAGGTACTATAAACTAAAAGTCAAATACCTATAATATGATGTGTTCAAAATCGTGCTGTAATGATTTCAGACTAGTGGTAATCTTCACTGTTGGGAAGGAAATGACAATATTAAAATATATTAATATCTCAGCAGAATAATTATTATCACGTTTTATCAAAGTATATTTTTCAGTAATTTTTGTCAAAACATATTTTACCATTTTTGGACGAACCGAAATGTATTTCGGATCATTTACCGAATCCTGAAGTGACCGAATCGAAAATATTGTTTATTTTAGAAATCGCTATTTGAATAGCTTTTCTTAGTTTGTTTCAGAAGAACTCGTAGACTCGAGGAGGGAGGTTATGTCATCCTCCGTAAACACGAACTCGCACTGAACGATGGATTCGATGACACAGCCACGTTTACAAAATAAATTTAGTTTATTATTTATTCAATTGTTTGCATGGTCAGATATATTTTACTGGTCGTTATTGATCTTATTTGTAAACAATAAAATTTTAGACAGTAATATGGTATAATATCATTAAATTTAATATACTTTTTTTATTTAGAAAATCTATTTCATATCCTTTAAAGTAAACAAGTAAATTATTAAACCACAAAGCACTCATTGTATATTTTAAGTATGTTAAGTTCGTTTTTCAATAAAGAAAAACATTAAGGGAAAGTTTAACCAAATAAATATTTCCAACGATCATAATATATATTCACTAACCATTAATTTAGACCAACATTGAATTTATACGACCAATTTATTTCGGTTGTTTTATTTATGTTTTGTATAGAAACAATGATGGGAGCAAAGTAGTTTAAGAATTAAGTGCGACAAAATGGAAATATAAAAGAAGTATTTAGTTTATGGTATTTTATTTATATATATATTATTTTTTACAGTGCTATAGAGAATATTATCAGTGAGTAAAAACTTTTTCCTTGTCGAATAAATTGCCAACCGATTTACGGAAATGTAAATAACATATATCTATAAGAAAAACAACTACTAAACTACACTAATGCTGTAAACGCGATTATACAAACTCGACTGTACTTATTCGATTCGGTTTTCGGAGACAAAGCCGACAATTTGTAATTTGAATAAAAATAAATAAATAAAACAAAAGGGATTAATTAAAATGTGGCCTAATAATAAATGCCTAAACTGTAGTGTAGGTACAGTGTGCAGGCACCGTCAATCAGTGCGCGCGTAAACCTCTTAAGGTCCAATTCTTTCTTTTTTTTTTCACCCCAGTTGTTTTTTATTTTTATTATTATTATTTTTTGTCCTTACAGTGTAAAGGCTTTATTTCCCACTCAATTTCCGTTCTCTTTCTCTCAGAAGCCCTCTCGCATCCGTTCTCGACGCCGGATTACAAATTGAGAACCGGAATTCGGCCCATGGGGATCGTTAGGACGGCGACGGAACGATTATTACCCGGTCCCGGATCCCCGGCGGTGCCGTAAGACCTGGTCCCGCCCGGTAACTAATGGTTTGTGCAAGGCTACCTCTGGGTGACATAACCCTCCACCGATAATCTCGACGCCGGCGATGGTCACGCTCGCGTAATCCGTTTATTGGTGGAAATATTTTTTAAGCATCCAAAGGTGAAGTGCACAATAACCGGAGAGGGACCGCGGGAAATCGCAGACCATGAGAGGGCCGAGGGTATACAGCCACGGCCCCCTCACCCGGGGAGATACCGAAGCGTTTTTTTTGTTTTTTAATGTTTTTTTACGACCATCATCCGGCGGCTATAAAACAACTACTCTGCGTTATCGTAAAACGTGATGGAAATACCGGTTCGGTGCTTTATATTTCAGTACGTCGGCGTTATTTTCGTATTTTTCATAACGCAGCCGTCCGTATCCGCGCCTACAGCAGCCGCTGCCGCGCCCGCGTTCACCTATCGACACCGTGCACTGCAATCGATACGGTGATATTGCCGTGTCGAGAAAAATAACAACGTTCATACATCCGAGGATAAAACTGGGTTTTATTTTCATCTGGGAAACTTCTAGAATTCAATTTGCTCAAGCATATAGGTATACCGTGGTGGCGTCGGCGGCGGCGGTGGCTGCGTACGATAAATAAACAATAAAAATCACAAACAAACATATAGAAATATCACGACTCCCGCACGCACACGATGGCGTACAGTTTCTGAATTCTGATACACAACCTACCTGCGCTACAACATAGATTATGTTAAGACGACTTCACACCCACATGACGTGTTGTCACCCGAATTGCGTAGCAAATAATATGCGATCAGCAGTTCCGATTTAGAGTAAAGGTAATATTAAGCTAAAATTTTTTAGAGTAAGTCAGCATAGTATTAATATTTAATACTATGTAGAACTTAAAGGTAAGGACATTGTAATTAGGTACCAGTAGTTTCTCGTGGGTAACGTTTTTTACGTTATTTTATAGTTTTCAAGTTTATAGCAATGAGCGTGTGTAAATTATTACATTTAATTTTAATTATCCTCATGATTTGCTAAAAATTATAATATTGTGAATGAAACTTGACGTGAAATGATTAAGCATTCTTATATTTAAGTTCGTTGATAGACCATTAATATTATTCATTCTATTATTAAAAAATTGTACGCAAAATATGCCAAACACTAATTTTGCCATGTTATTCGGTTGAAACGACGGAGACTACACGTCATGTATGTGTGGGCGTCCTCCATAACACACTCGTTTCAATTGAGTTTTGAGGTTTTGTTGATATTATTTCTGTGCGCTAATGTTGGCCCATCGGCTTAGTACGTTTTATTTTTTTACCAACACATGAAAATCGTCGTTGGTTCACGGCACGGGTGTGTTCCGGCAACGCGCACGGTTATAGAACATCTTGTCCTAAAAACACGCCATCATAGGGCTGCTTGTTATTTGCAGAGCCCAAGGCCCAAGAGATAAGTACGTCACGATGCGGTCGTACCACCTGTACTGCAACGGTACAAGTGGGGGGGGGGAGTGCTACAACATCGCGTTCAAAATACCGAGTCAAAAAATCCGTGGATCGACGATCGCGCGCACAAATTTGCACACAGGAACTACTCAACTACACTTGCACGACGTCATTGAACACTACAATATAGTTATAAAGACCACTCCGGCCCCATTGAGTGTCCCTCATTCAGCTCTATGTTATATGACAACTATTATCCAAACGCTCACACCCTTTCATTCGTCTCCGACCTGCAGCTAGCAAACCTCGTACATATCGATCCGTCTACAACCCCGTTGAACCCATTCATATAGTCGAAAACGATTTCAATCTGTCTGTGCCCCCTATCACACACACACACACACACATACACACAATACGCTCGCTGAACGCGCACACGTCATTAACGGACTAATGATTTGTTACTTGGCACGTGGATAAGCCTCTTTAAAAATGGCGTATCAGATTGATGGTCTGCGGGAGCCAACTTAAATGACGTCAACGACGACGACGATGGTGGTGGATGTGACGAAGAAGTGAAAGACGTTGGAGTGGAAAACTAAAAAGGAGAGTGTATTGACGGTGGGGGTCGTCCGGAAGACGAGACGGCGTTGAGGTGAAATCCCGCTAAAGACGTGTGTCGAGGCAATACGCTGACGCCTTAATATAATAATATTATGGCAGACGATTTAGATAGGTAGGCAGAACGGTTTTTGTTTAAACACAAAGCATACACGATAATAACAGTGAACTGTACTTGACACGCCACCGCCACCGCCGCGCCGCCGCTATCGTTGTGGTTAAAGAGAAATTAAATCGACGAAGACCATCGTGTGGAGATGACCATGTTTTGGTGCTGAGTGTTATGATATTACGTTTGTTCGAATATTACCTACGTGCTGGTATAATGGACAAAGTTTAAAATTTAAACGCATTTCCTGCAGTATTGGACACAAACATAACACTATGCGATACGAATGAATTATTATTATTTTATTTTATTTTTTTATGTCGTTTTAGCTGCGATTCTGATCTTTTTCGACGTGTAATCCCTGCCGATCGATAGACGCCGTTATGACTCGCGTTCAAAATATTATATTCATAACGAACGTCTCGTAAACAACGACTGTTGCGGTCGGATCTACATGATGTTTTACGGCCCTCGGACGGATGTTAACCACCTCAAAGGACCAGACACTAAAATACTATAATGTGAATTATATCACAGAAAAGTATATAATATTATTATCATCATCGTAACGTGAAAACGCCGTTGAGTAACATGAAAAATCAATTTGCGCGCACATCTCATAAATAATATAATAATGTTATAGGTACATAATATAATATGTATATACATATATACAATATGCATAACTACGTCATCCGGGACACCCTCGCCGTTGTTTAGAACAATATCTTTTCATACATTCTTCTACCACCTCCCTCGATGCACTTCCGCAGGAACAAATATTATTTCCTCCGTTTCTGGAGCGTTTTACAGCTCTATCGTCAGACACTCTGTGTGATTCGTTCTCGAACCCGTCGTGAAGCTGCCAAAGGCAGACGGATGCTGAGTGTCACTAGGATAGTTTCCGTAAAACCCATACAGTAAAATTATTATACTTTCTTCAACGGAGTCCAAAAATAAGATGGAAACTGTTGTAGGAGGTTACTGAGGAAGCTGATTTCCATATTATTTCAGCCAAACTCTACCGTGATTTTCACCTCACCGCCGCGCCATGGCCATAAAAAAAATATATAATATGGCTTTGATGTCATGCATCAATGCATGCGTATACTGAGTGCCTACTTATATTATATACAAACAAAAGTAGCACAAATAAAAAATGTGCGTATCATAAAGTCAATTTATTTCATCGGGTCGATAGAATTTATCGGTTTTTACGTGCAACAGTGAACTCGTCGACTATAAGTACCGTGAATACGCCCTTCAAATGAGATTTTTCGATAGGTATATTTTTTTTCTATCTACCACCCTCTTGTCACTAACCATCTCCTCCATGCCAACTACTCTGACGTCGTTTGGAAAGTTTTGAGTGAGAATAATAATATAACAGGCTTGCAGGTGAGTATTACGCAGTCTTATATACGTGCAAAATACGTTCGACTATAGGCATTATGCTATTTAGGACGGACGACGCACTGGTTATTATTATACTTTCCTGTGACAATATTATATGTCATAACAATGTCTGTACCTACTACACGTTTGATTAAAACGCATGACGACGTATTGATTAGTATAATAATATGTATTATTATTATAGTCCGTTTTAGTCGATGATAAAAATATGTAGAACAAAAACGAAAATAAAAAACGGCGACGACGACGTTGACGCGTTTCATCATAACGCAGCTAAAGCTTTTTCATTGTCTCGCTCGGTTTTCGCATTTTTATTATTATTTACCACCGTCATTCAACGGCGGGTGGTTTCACGCAGAGAGCGGGTTGAGACTTTACGGGTTTATCGAGTTTTTCTTGTCGTTTCGAGGGGGAAAAAAATGGTCAACAAAAGCTCATACGATGACTACGATTTCGTGGCGCTTCACACTGTCACGCTGTTACGAGACAGTATACGAATAAGCCGTGTGGTGATATAAAGGACGACGGCAGTGTCCTGCGCGGACTCGGCGGTCGTAATATTCTAGAGCCGAATCTCGATGTGGGCTGACAGTGGGGAAGGTTCGACGTTTGTCCATTATTGTCAGTGACGTGTGGTTTAATACCTCTGACCACAATAGCGGTTACCGTATATTTTTACGAATATCTGTTTATTATTGGAGACAACTGACATATTTCGCACTATAATAAAATTGCTTTACAACTGCAATCATAATACTATATTATTATTATGGTATAGGATTTGTAATTCGATAGACGATTTGGTACGAAAGAGATAATGGCAAAAGATCCAAAGACAAAATGTTTTATTTAATTTTTCGCATTCCTAATACATTTAATCGTAATTAATCCTTTACATACATAGTATTATATGACTATAATAATAATATAATATGTCTATATGAGTATAGTTTAATAGTGGTTATATTATTGTAGTATACTATTTAAACGCAATCAGTAGGTACTCAAAACAAAAATGTTGACGTTGGTAGGCACGTATAAAATCATTATAATTGCCAATAAAAAATAAATTAGTATCGACGATTGGTATTGGTGACAAAAAAAGTCTTATTCTTATAATACTTTACATAACATCGTCGGAGGCTTATGATTTTTATCGTTTTGGTTATGAATTACAATTTACTATAATATCCAAACATCGGTGTCAATCAATCCAACCGCAAAAAACTGCGTGGCGGCGAAGTTGGATACGGACTTGACAACAAAAAAAGCATTCTGTTTAATTACGGGACGTAGATGATCTCTGCTGAAAATATCTACCATGTTTGACGATTATGTGGTGGAAATCGTCGGTGGTGTGGTGTAGGAGTTTTTTTTCACCGCCGAGAAGCATATAAACCGAATTGTTTACCGAAAATCCGACATTGGAAATTTTAATATCGTCGATAACCTGCGTCACCTAGTTGCGATGATAAATTATTATGCGAATTTCAGTTATTGTATTCCGTCGGGATTTGATCTGGTAAAATCGATTAAACCTTTTAGCGGTATTATGTGGGCTGCGTTTGAGAATACGTACTCTGACAACTATATTATTATACATACCTACGTTTTGATTGGACAGATGGCACGGCATCCGATCGTTGTCGGGCGGTGACGACCAAGACGATGGTTTCAGTATTGTTATTATACGATTTATATACAGAATGATTCACCAAGAAAGCTTGCTCCCCTTTTTTTTATTCAAAACTGCAGTTTTTTAAAATTTTATATTTGGAATTTGTAAATATACCTGAAGAATGTATTTGAAAATTCATGAGATGTTTTGCAGTCAGTATACAAACCACTGTTTTTTCTTCAAAATAGTAACCCTTTTCCACTGCAAATTATTTAGCGAATATTTTTTCCGAAAATTTTGACATTATATATATCAGAACCAGCATTTTAACGAATATTTAGTTTTTGAGTTACTTACTTAACTTTATGTACAAAGGATAATAAAGTTTCATGATAATAGGTTTGGCAGGCTATGTTGATTTTAAAATTATTTGATTTTCTTCTATATAATATGAATAATACTAATAATCATTTAATGTTTAATATAAGTCCAAGTATAACAAATACTTCTTACAGTATTAAATTTACTTTATATACATATATATGTTTAAATCCATTTTTAAGTACGGTTATCCTTAATTTAAACATTTCAATAACTGAGAACTCATTCAAGTTTTAAATTAGGTACATCAACATTTTCAACAAAATTATATCGGGTTCTCATTTAGAATACAGACATTTTTATCGCCACAAGACACTTCTTAAATAGGTAATACAAACAATCTGAAGAATTTTATAATAATATGGTATTTGAGTGAACTAAAAAATTACAAAAATCAGATTTTGAATAACTTCATTATTGAACGAAAAACAAAGGGGGGTGGGCGTGCATGGTGAATCACCCAGTACAAATAGTACATTCGCGGTGAATAAAAATGCTTATCGCGAATGTTAAACCAAAACATTTCATTTCTATAGTAAATGTTTAAATTTTTTTATTTTTGAAAGCTAAGTACACCCATTCTGAGTGTATAAAACGCGTAAACCGGCTCCCGCCGGAAATATCATTTTTGGCGAACACACAAGAATATTATCTGAGGGTGGATAAACAGCAACGCACATCGACGTTAGATTTTGAGTAGTAACACATGAATTTATGGTATCTACATTTTTCAATAGTTTCTAAGCTATATATAATTATAAATGGATCATAGCTATATATACTGTAATATGACATTTTCTAAAACGTTCGAGATTTTATTATGGTCTCTCGCCCGCAGTGGTACATGTAAGCTGTTCATTACTGCATTATACTATGAAAAACGTTGAATTTACATAATAATATTAGTCTTAACTAATAAGTTATTATGCGCATAATATAAAATAAAACAAAAACTATTATAACATTACATATTTTAGGCATTAATTATCGTGCGAGTCTAATTGACAGGTGACAGTTGTAAGTCTTCTAATCGGCTGTGGTTTAAGAACATTATCATTTATCACACATTAAAATATTATAGTTTTGTCGATATTGAGGCATATAATTGTGTGCAAATGTATCACTAAATTATAAAATTTTGACGAATACGTAGCAGTAAACGATGGAACTATCATGTAACTAAAGTGAATACGATTATTATTGGTTTTATTGGTTTTATATGAATTATTGTTTTTTTTCCTTATCACGGAAAATTAGATTTAGGTGCGTGTCAAATTTAATTATTTATTGTAAACATCATCGTTTTAGTATAAAATCAATGAAAAAATAAAAATTATCCATCGACACATTTCATTTAGTTTTGACAAAATGTTTCTTAACCGTATGATAATAGTATAATATATTATTATCTGTATCCTAAGCTATGATAATAATTAATGTTATAAACTATAATGAAGTTCGGAAGACTCAAACCCTTATTTAAAAAGGTAGTTACACTAAATTGTCAAACCGTATTAACCATCAGAAACACGTAACCCACAGTCGAGGCATATACAACGTGATTGAAGTGTCTACACTCATTACTTAGAAAAGTATTGCATTTTTTTATTATATTATTATTATTAGCCATTGTATAAATAATTTTATGACGTTGCAAAACAAAACTTTTTTTAAATAAAATTTTTATCGTTATAATTTTTTAAGTTCTTACTTTTTTTAATGTTAACATACATTTTTAATTTCATATTCAGGGGCAACATTGTATTCGGAGTACTTCAGTAGGTACCTACGGAAAAATTGAATTTAAAACGATAAGTGAATTAGTTACCTGTAAGTATTTAAAGTTTCGATAAAAAGAGAAGAGTCGCAACTAGCCAATGGCATCCCACAACATTTCGGTCCACTTGTCTAATTATTTAAACTTAGAATACCAACTTACAACTAATACCATCACCACTCGTTTGAAGTTCAATTTTTACGTATCTAAGTATGCACTGAATAATATTGCCATTCAAAAGAGTGAAATCAATGAAACATGATATTACATCGTAATAACGTTGGAAAAATAATATTTCAAACGCCTCGAATCTGATGTGCATCCAATGACTATAATTATCACACGGCAGAAAAAAAACGTCGCCAAACACCGGTGAGAAAAATAACGTACTAATAATTGCCGCTGTAATGTCAGTATATTTTAAGTATTAGCGCCTCTTCGCCGGGCAAATCCATCGAAGAGTACAATTATTTTGACTCATAATAATATATCGGCACAATACGCGAGCGGTGTAAGATTACAAAGAATTCGCCGCGCCGCTGCCATTCGTTTATCTCAGATCAGCTTTATGTTTCACTTGAAGGGCTAAATCCTCCACGGACGGAATATTTTAAAACGTTTTCCTACGGGTATACGTGCCCCTCGTCTTGTGTTTCTCAACTAGCTGTGACACTTTTTAGACCATCCAAAAAGCTTTTCGATAACAAATGATTCCAGACCGAAGAGCACGTAATATATTTTTATAAAACACAAGCGACGAGATACTCCCGATGTTTTATTGATTCGGTAGCTATGTATACAGTATAACTACGGAAGCATACAATGTTTACCAGTCAAAAAATTACGTTTCATAGCGGCATTTTGTTCGACCGAAAATGATCTGCGACGACCAAAACGTACCTACGGTTTAAATGTATATATAGTATTGTCCCTATTTATTTGAAATATAATATTTGTTATGAATAAAAATATTATAATTTAATAAGATGTAAGCTCTCGGTAATATTATATTGTAATAATAATATAATTTATCATTACCTATCGTTGCTATTTTTAATTTAACTATTTCGTAGGCCGTTGCTGACTTTTCGTTGTACTTTTATTAATACACAGTTATAATATAGTTATAGATAAATTGTTTTATTTGTTTCTTGTCTCATATTGTCTTATCAAAATGTAATTAGTGAAAATACTATTTTTGAGTGCCACAAGCGTAACGTAGTTATTAACATCGTAATAATTAGGTACTAACTATTGATTTCAAGTTTCACCCATAAAACGGAAATATCCTTTGAAGATAACGTTCAGTATATACCTATTCATATATTTTATATTTGTTTGATTTCGTTATTTTAAAATACTGACATTTTCATGCAGCTATCATATTATCTATTAATATATACTACTATTATTATTTATTGTTATTTTTTTTTTTTACCAATTCCAAATATATTATAATAACGTTTCCTTTGTGATTTAGAGTACACCATCTCATTCATCTCGGTATATTTATTATAGATGAGTTATGAAATGCTTACTACCCCGACAACGACGACAAAGTACTTCGATCTATGACCTGATTTCACCTAATCAAAAGCTTTTTAAGCCCCCGTCTGCTGGCAAGTCAGCTATGTAGAAAAGTAGAAACGTCATCTCGAATCGAAAACGATACACATCTCTACGGAACTATTTAACAACCAAAACGGCATTTTGGCAGTTGGCACTCATTCGTGAGAGTTACCTTGGAAATAGGCTATTCGATTCGTATACATTGGCAATGATTTACAAACATTTTTCTCATGGCCCGTTATTATTACGTAGTTCCTAAATGTGTCGGCACAATATTATACTTTCTATAAACATTTTGTTTCAATAACAGGTACATTTAGGCCCGGATAAAACAAATTTACCAACCTAAACGAACATTCAAGTATTCTCTCTAAAATATTTAAATACGGGGAATGTTAGAATTGTACTCAGGTTAAAAACAAGGTATGTTCAAATTGCACTGGGTATGATTATTTAGTAGAATTTATGAATACCTATATTTACAGATTTAGTATTAGAATGACGTAGGTAACTAATTTAGAAATAAAAAAGAATTCGTATCAATACTTTTAAATTGTAACTATGATTTATGTAATTAATATTTGTAAATACCTATATTTATTTGTTTGAAAAAATTAACATGTTGTAACATATTTTTCTGTTATTATTTTTAAAATAATTGTGCTATCGGTGTTTCCATGGTACCTATTTAGTAGGGATGTATAAGAGATACATTTTTTATTATTATTTACTTCGTTATTTTGCTCGTCGTTGCGGGTGTCGCGTAGCTGATTTTCGTGTAAGGCTCCCCCGCACGACGACAACAATCGACGAGTTTGATTTTGACGGCACACTGTAGCATAAAAAGTTTTATGATTGCGCAACTCGGGCAGCAGAGAACGAAGACGGCGGAAAGAGTCCGGCTCGACGTCACAGACATAATTTTGTCGCGATAATATAATATTTTCTAATGCACGTTTCCAATGGTGGGAATTAATTACAATAGTTAAAAAGTTTCTTTGTATAATTTTTATTTTTTACCTTATCTAACTATATAGTTAGTTAATTTTCTGAATAACTTAATAACTCGATTATTTTGAGTACCCCATTGTATAGTAACCAAGATTGTATTCCATTTAGTTTTAAGAATATACGGCACCTAAGTTAATTTATGTTCATATTTTAATAGAACAAACAAGTTATAACTAGGTGAACAAAATGTCATCGCAACCAAAAAGTTCTGTTGGTAGATCTGTTTGGTCTTTATCTGAAATATATTCAACCAGGGTTTGTTTTTTTGCATTATGCGTAACTTTAAGGCGATCGAAATTGCATGAATTAATAGTAGGATGACCTGGACGAGCATAACAAATAAAATTGCACATCCTGCAGAATGAACTATTTTACTCATTTTACTCAGTTGTCTCAAGACGTTTTGATTGCCAAAAAAAGAATACTGACCTGTCGTACAATTGAAAATAACAATATTGACCTATAGTCTCTCTTTTTTTTTTTATTTTAAAGCAAGTCACTCGGGTAATTCAAAATATGATTTTGAGTACTTGCCGTATAAAAATTATTACCAGTACAGCCGCATAACCTGTACTTATAGACACTACTATAATAATATGACACACGCCGCAGACCACATAGCGCGAAAATCGCATAATATACCTACAATATTATATTGTTAATAGATATGTGATAATATGATATGTTATGGATATAGTTTTCGTGCGGTATGCATATAATTGTGCGGGGTGAAACGGAAAATATAATAATAATATGTATTAGATTGTTTTACCCACCTAGCAAGTATAATAATAATAATAATAATAATATTATAATTATCTTATAGGTATAACATAATAATAATATTATAATTATGTTATAGGTATAAAATTCGCGACGCGATTCGTCCGCAGCCGTGACGTCGGGAACGTTATTATTACATCAATAAATTCGGCCGGCCAAAAGTGCCTTTAATATAACAACGTGTACATACAATATATATTATATATATATAATATATATATATGAGGGAAAATCGCGGCCATTTGTTTTCGACTGGTATCTTTATTAACGACCGGAAAGTTCGCAGTAATCCATTTGCCGGGGGTAATATGCTATTAGCAGACCGTTATATAATACAACCGGCTCCGCCACGCCACTATCACATCGGTGATTTTTGACACGATAATACCTCCGACGCCTCGCCACCGCCACCACCTCTAACACCACCCACCACCCCCAACAACTATCACCTCCACCGTTAATTTGCGCCGGGAACTCTTTAACGTCGACGGACGTGTGCTGCACACCGTTTGTGTATCGTTTTGTACGTCGATAAGGTAGTTATATAATATTATTATCATTGCGTTGTTGTAACAATTTATATATATATATATATATATATATATATAAATAAATAATCTATGTACACGCAAACACCGGGTGATCCATTTAACGATATAAGAAACAATCGTTATATTTTCAGAAAACACCAACGCTTATTGAAAATATTTTTTATTTTGATTTATCAAAATCAAGTGTAACGGAGTCGGGGAACCTGTTATATATTTTAGATAATTCATTGAGGGTTTTCTGTGCCCTATGAATTATATTTTAACCGTAACTCGGGAGCTTCGGGAAAGATAGATCAAATATCACAACTAATATTATGTCTAGTTGATAAGTTTTTATTATTACACAATACTTATTAAATACAAAATACCGAAAGACTTACTAGCAGTATGGTCATCCGGAGTTGCTTAGTGATAGGTGGCTGTACTTATGAAATGAAATTATCATGATGCGTCTCTTATATATGCTAATAATTGTATATATACAATGGATAACTATACTATGTATACTACCACATTGTATACAAGTATTTTTCCTTTTTATTATTATTTATATTTATATTGATACTTTACAGTATATCGTGGAACGGTGTCACACATATGTGATCCACTACACAAGTTCAGGACAAGTAGTTTATTAATTATTATTAGTTAAATTAGTTTATTTTAAAGTTTCGACGAGCGGAGTAGAGAAACAAGTTTTGGCGGGGGTACCCCCGTACCACATCCACCCCACTCATCTAGATTTTAAATATTCAATAGCTACTCGTCTAAAATTCAATTTTTATGTATCGAAGTACTTCAAGAATTCATTCTACTTTGGAATAAGGTGGAACACAATAAAATTCATGAACACTTACAAATACTTTTTTTAATGCTGTAAAAAAGTAAAACAATCAAAAATGAAAATTATGAAAGTAGCAAACATTTTTAGAAGATGTGTTTTTTAACGACTTATAATTATGTAGAAAAAAACGTTTTCAAGTGAAATCATGAAATAACGTGATAACGACTTTAACACAGACCTTCACAGTTATTTTCTGTGAACCTATATAAGACCGATTTCCAGAAAAATTACTTATTGGTTCGAATCTGGGCACCTGTTTTTCAATCAATACATAATACATTAATTTTATACTACATATTTTGAAATAATTATTGTGAGTTTAAGTGTTTTCCTTAAATTTTTGGATTATGAAGAGTTAGATGCTACATATAGCATGAATGTATAATATTATATTCACACGACACCTTCAGTGCCCGAGAGTCTTTTATCTCTCTATTTCTCCCTCCTAATCAGTGGTAACTGGTAATTATATAATATTATTATCTTCATTGATTTGAACCAATAACCATTGATTGCTCACTGAGCGATTTTCGGTTGGCGTACAAAAAAACTCTCGCTAGATTGCGTTAAGAATCAACAATACCATCGATTACATCAATCATTATAAAATATCATTGTTATTATGTAGGCAGTAGGTACCTATGTATTTCATTATCAAACAGTCACGATGTGCAATCATTAAGTCGAGACGCGGGCTCACGCAATTATAATATTATTATAATTGTACATCAGAGATATACGGCGAAAAATATTATGAAAACCACGCAAGGGGGGAAAAAATGTCGGACACACAATAGCTGGGTCTTCTTTTATTCAAATCCGTGTATACTCACACACATAAACATGCGTATCTATGTATGCACATTTATTATGCGTGTACGTTTATATTTTCACGTAGCCAAACATAATGTGCTATAATCCAAAGCAAAAATGGTTGACGTTTCGTCGGCTGAGGTGGCGGAAACGTCCACATGTGTCTTGACGCGCGATCGGGTGTGAGGGAGGTTTTAACCCCCTCGCGGTTGGCCGCTTTAAGCGTTATTTTTTTATCTCTTAACCTCGTTGACACATGGACAAACACACACACACACACACACACACACACACACACACACACACACACACACGCGCGGTGCTTAAGCTTACCGTGACCGGAACGGAATAATAAAGGAACAAAATACATACATAATATTATATATATTACAATTATATAATATAAAAACAAAAACCACTCTTCCGTCCACCAAGTTATGCCTAGAATTATGTTGAATATTATGTGTGAAAAAAAAATACATTTTTAAAAATCTCCGAGCAGACGAACAGACTCAAATTAAAGTTGGGTACTCGGTATTTTGCGGTTATATTTACTTCTATGTAAATAAGTGCATGCAGTGCTGGAGCAATAGAACATGCACGTAGATTCTTTTTAGAATTTTTTTTTAGGGCTAATCTTCTAGCAGTACACATAATAATATATCAATAAGATACTTCTAGTACCAAAACAAATTGCAGGATATTACCCAAGTTGGAAGATATTTTTTTATAGAGGATTGAATCGATTTAGTTTAAATAAATGTATCGTATCACAAGATTGTAAGACAAGATTGCAACATTATTTTTATCGTGGCTCAAAATATATTACATGCCTAAAATTCAAGGTACACTAGGTATCCATTAGGTAAGTAATTTACTATAAATAAAAAAAAACTTAATAGAAGTTAAAAATATGGTATTCAAGACGTATAATATTAAAACGTCTGAAATATCAAAGTTTGAAAAATTCATTGTTTAAGGAAATCATAGGGGTGAGTGTGCTTGCGGTGAATCACAGTGTATAACATAAATTGTTCGAATATATCTCACATCGTAATAATTATTGATGTTTGAAACAATTGTTATCGTCATACTCAAATAGCTAGCTTAGCTAGCTTAGACGAAAATTAGGGCAGTTTCGTCGATTTGGTAAAAGGACATTGAGTGATCACAGTATAATAGTAGACACATCGAGTACACGACGACCGCTAGCGCCTTGCCGCCGGCTAACGTTGTTTTCCGACCACTTGTCGCCACGAATCATTATACGGTCGCTGGCCGGTTAATCGCCAGCTAAATAAATGTCAATCAGATTATTCTGTGCTGAACGATATTTCACGGTACCACAGAGTATAAATGTTATTATTGTATTATTAATATTGTTATAGAAGGACGAAGAATGACCGTTGTGTAAATTATGACGTGGGACCTGAGAACAAGAGATGACGTCGCTGGTCCGTTTTATCATATTATTATATAATAAAGCGTAAATTAATGCTCTTAAAAATATCAAAAATTCTTCAGAAAAAAATCATATAACATTAAAATTTTTAACAATTACTATTCACAGTGTAAAAAACTTCTTTACATAACTCTTCTTTATTAGTCTGAAAATAATTTGAATTCCTTATTCTTTGTGGACCTTATATTATAACAGTATAGCATCCGGCGCAGCATGCATATACAATTTGATTATATTTTGTACTTATGCAAAACATCTAAAATATATTCATATAAAAAATGACTAAAAATCAAAAAATTAAAAAAAAAGAAACAAATTAAATGTTTCATTTTTTTAATTGTATTGATGTGCGTTTCATACCACAAATACGATTTATTAGCTCAAAATTTAAAATATTTAAAATGAAATGCTACTTTCATTTAAAACCACGCCCTAATTATTAAAAAAAAAAGCTTTAGTCAAGCATAACATCATTAACACAATATCTAGTGCAGTTATTAGATCGATTGACCGTATCGTGTTGTACAGGCACTTTGAATATTAATTCTAACAACATTTTTCATTTTTCTCTAGGACATTTGCAGTTGTAGTCTCAATATTATAAAATATGAAATTTATTTTAAAATGGTACACGGTTTGTGTAAAAAATTATTTTTTGATAAATATATTGTTGAATATATTTTATTCTTTGTTATATTATTATTATTATTATTGATATTATTGAATATACGAATGTTCAATGCTATCGATGATAATATTATAAAATATCTGCTTAATTCCATAATGATTTTTTTTTAGAACATGATATGACCAACGTTCAACTTATAAGAACTATTTTGTTTTATTTGGATTGACTTGATTAAATCGGTTAACAAAGTCACAGTCGTTTAGCTTCCGGTAAATGGTATAGGTAATATTTGACGTGGTCATATCTTTTTCAACCGATCGGGTCACGACACACTGATAGTTTATGCAATCATTGCATTTGCCAAAATAAGTAAACGCTAAACGCAGTACTACAAAAATACTGTGAAAACAATATATTATTGTAAACAGTAGGAATAAAATATTATATTATATTAAAATACGAGACTCTGTGGTTTTTCTTAATTTTTGAGGCCAGTCTTCTTTCGACCGCGAGTTTGCCCGACGGTTTTCCCCGTTCGCCACGTACCGTACAGATACACACCTACTTGCCACTTTATTATAAACAATAGTTTTATTATGATAGGAATTAACACTTCATAAATTACATGTAAGTGGACTATTCGACGATACGAAAAACAAATACAAAACGTACAACAATTAGTATTTTCAACTTAATGTTTGTTTAGTGGCGGAAGTGAAGTTTTCGCTTTCCGTACTGTTGGAGTTGTATATTATTAACATTATATATAATAATATACCCGCTGTCGCAGTAGTGTTGACATTGTACTTTATGAATCATTCCGGAGTACCTAGATTACTATTGTAGGTAGGTAGTATAATATTAACATATCTTTATCACCTACATATTATTACCTCGAACAGACTTGAAAAAAATAACCAACTCACTTTCAAAGTTCAAACTTTTAATGGATACATACATAATATTGTAATATTGTGTTTCTGTGTATTTTTCATACCGTAAAGCATAATCAATCGACAACCTTAATTGTGTGGTTTTAAGACCAACACAAATATTTATGGAAAATTATAAAATGTCACATAAATGTGCGGTTTGAAATCCAAAAAAGTTTTAGTGAACAAAGCATGATAATATTAATTGATATTTTTAAGTTTTGATAGATTACAATTTTTCAAATTACACTCTGTAGGTATATGTATATACGTTTTTTTTTTATTATAATTTTTAGAAGAATATAATATACAATCTATATCTAAGACATGATGAGTATATGGGGCTATAAGAGGGAAACAAATAATATGATTTACATAATTTGGGGAAAGAAGCCACCCACTGACGGCACTTTCGACTTGGTTTAAATATGTAAATAAGTAAATGTATAATATGATTCAGTTAATATTTGAAAAATAAAATAACAATTAAAAATAAATAAATATATGTTTTTACACTAATATAACCTGGCCCAAAGAATGTGTAAGAAATACAATATGTTATCTCAGAAACATAATGTAAATAATATGCGAATGAAAATTCCATATTCAAATTCTTTAATTATCTTCTGCAGAGGAGTTCAAATAAACCGTGTTATTATTTTTTTAGTTCAGCCTAATCATAAGTTTAAGACGTCTAACTGTAAGTTCATAACGTTTTTTGTAGGTACCCGCATTTTCCTGGTGACGAATTGAACGCATGTAAATAATATATTATGAAATATATACTTAGTGTTTATATACAAAGTACAGGCTTAGTGTATGATATAGTAAAATAGTGTATAATACAACTAGCACGTTATTCTACCAATTCCGGTGCACATACGATCGTACAATTGTTAAATTGACGAAAGTGCGTAGAGTTTTGGGGACAATTTGGTGATATTGACTTTAGATAATGTGATTTTACAGTGAAGTCATTTGGGTTATTGACTTCGAAAGAGCACGTAAACGATTCGTAACGTATATAACACTTCGAAATAGTAGACTTGATTTTTTTCCCCTCTAAAGTTCACATTACAGAGGTATCCTATCAGCCACACGTGAGTAGTATTAAGGAGTTGAACGAAATCGAAAGCAATCCTATTGGATTTCCAAAAATATACTTAAGGACATTAGTTTATTTTTTTGCCACGTTGAATAGAATGAAAGCTTTTCGCCCCGACTACTAAATAATGGATTTTCTATTATATTGATTTAAAATAGTATCAGTATAAGTACTATTGTTATACAGTACAAAATTATTATAATCGTATTCACGGGGCATGGTTTTAATTTAATACACGATTTTATAATATTTAACACCGACGTCCATGTTATTTAATTCGATTAAATTCTTTGCGCTCTACATAGCAGCTAACCCGGTGGATTTTAATAGGTGCGATGGCGAGTGTTAACCGTATTAAAAACCACTTATAACATTTTATAACCGCAGTGACCAGATTTTAAATTACATTGCAATATGATAATATTACTAGGCGAGCGTGACCCATTTGTGCGGTTTTTTTTTTAGTTCGTCAATAACTGTAAATGATAATATTTTCGTTGCATTATTTATAATCTCGAATATCAGATTCGAAAAGTATTTCGTATACTTTGTTGACAGTGTAAATGTTCAGTTACACCTGCGACGCTATCTCGTACTCTATAATGGAACGCGTATTGTAAAATTCCCGCTGCGGTACGATTTTTTTTTTTTATTCAGCAGACCTTATGCATAAAATATAATGTAACCGGGAACCTCTGCTATGTACAATATATTTTATTAGACGGCCACGAGAGACGGGTACGATTATTATTAATAGTACGATATATCCATTATATATTATATGGCTGTACAGTGAATCCAGTTGGTTATATCACTGCAGCTCGTATGTAAAATACAAGCGTACACCTACCTACGTATAATGTTTTCGAAAATGGATTTGCGTATAGTATTGATTTTACGTTTTCACTAAGTGCAATAGACTGCCGATATTATAGTAATATTTGTGTGAAATTTAATTTTAAAATTGCACAAAATTATATTTTTATCTTCAATGATTATAATATTTTAAATCGTTTATTACACATGCTGGATTTGATAATATTTATTATTGTATTGATTGTCTGGAAGTTGTAATTAATGTACAACTGTGACGAATCACTGTCAGTTTACTATCAACCATATCGGGAATTTAAACGAAAAATACAAATTAAAATCAAATCAGTACCTACGATACGCGTTCGTACCTAAATATTTGTTTTATATAACACGTTTCGAGACTATTTCTGTAAATAATTTTAATACGCCGAGTTCAAATTAAATAGAATTGTTTTTGTACGGTTTTTGGACTAAAAACAAATGTAGGCACGCGTTATACCAAACCAACCGTGTCCGCCAAAACGAAAATGGAAAACTATAATCGTACGTTGAGAAACTGACCTTGTGATTTCTCGGTGCTTTCGTTAATTTATAACGATCTCAGCAGTTGGCGTTGATCATTTAAAACACTCAGAAATCGGATGAAAACACTCGTGTCTACACTCTGTAAACCATCACACACGTGGTCGTGTCTGTGCAAGCGAGACTTGAAGTACCGAGAAAAAATATATTATGTTCTTATCAATTCACTTTGATTTTGTAGTTTCACCTTCATTCCCGTGATATTATTTGATATTTGTCTGACTACGACATCAGGGGCAGATTTTGAGAAACCCGTGACGGATCCTTTTCAGTGTTATTTTCTTCCACTTGCTCGTTTTATACCGTAATTCATGTGCCTCCCAACACCTCTGCGACAGAGGCTATATTGGGCGCGACACGCAAAAGTCGTCCAACCGCGGTTACGGTCACATGACTAGAGCCCTATAATCCCTGTAAGCCCTATAATCTACTCTGCAGACAATAATATAGAGGTCCAGGCGATCATAGTTAGAATAAAAACGTACACTTGTAGGTATTTATTGTCGTGGTAGCCAAGAAATATTTAAATCCATCAAATTGATAAGGAAAAAAATATGTAGTGTAGTAAGTTATTACTAATAACTAATAAAAGGATATATAATATTATGACGTATTATATCCTTTAAGTCGTGGTGGCCAAGAAGTCGAGAATAATTTTCCAGACATTTTCCACCGATCTAATTTTCTCCCAGCGTCCCCGAGCGGTTGAATACTTTCCACCGAACTTATATAGCAGTTCGTCCACTCCTCCTCCCCTGACACAATTTATTTTAACTTTTGAGTACTTATGCCACACACGTCGCCATTACCCACTTCTATCATAGCTATTCCGTGCAATATATAAATAAAATTATTACAGTTTTGTCACGCACCATTCCTCCGTCACGACTATCGGAAAGATCGCGAACCAAACTGGCTCGTGATAATATTATGTCAGAATTCGTTAGGTTGTGGCACACTATTCCAATAGCTGAGTATATTGTATTATAATGATCAATAATATGTACAGCATTCAGTGGCGAATCCAGAATTATTTTTCAGTGCAGGTTAAAATAAATTGTTGACAAATTCTGAAAATGACTTATTAATGAAAATGTTGTTATTATTTAAAATGTTCGGGGGAGGGGGGGACGAACCTTTTAACCCCCCTGGATACACCACTGACCACGCAGTGTTAGGTGACTTGGCATTTTAGTGATTGATAATTATTACGAGGACACGAAGATTGTTAAATATTTCTTGCCACTTACAAATCGAGATTGAATTTCAAGTCCGTTTTTATAATGAATATCAAATAATATTATACACAATACTCAATTCACTGTCAATTTCAATAAATATAATATAAAACTCTGGGAACTTATAATAAGTACGAACACAAATTATTTGTGTTCGTACTTTTTCGACAAATTAATATTTTTATTGTACGCATTTTATTTCAGATTTTGCAATCGTGATTATCTATTTATTTTATGCACACATAATTTATCCAAATAAAATATACTACCGTCTACCTAGCTTACAATTTTTTTTTATTTCATACAGCTCTTGGAAATATTTCAAATGAAATGTTCTATTTATTATAATGCGCAAAGATTACCATAATACACATTATTTATATCGGGTTTAGACTTTAAATAAAAAAGAAAAATCTAGTTTCGTTTCTGTTATGTTGTTTTAATGAATATTATAGCTTAAAGCTACTTTAGCACCAATACTAATTGCAACAAATTAACAACATCAATCAATCAATGTACGTTTTAATCGTTGAACATCAAATAAAACTTAATGTTCTAAAATTTCTGTTATAGACGCACGTTTATGTCATTTTTGGGATCATCACCTTTAGACATCTTTTGCGTGTCGGTTCCGTCGAAAATAATAATGCTTATAATCCTTCAAAAATATCGATTATATTCAAAATGATTGTATATTATTATTTCCAAACATATATAATTAAGTTTTACACATTAATGAATAATTAAATTGATTGATGGATACTAAATTGGACAATGTGATAGTGAGTCACCTATATAATATAATTTCAAGGGAAGATATTACATTAATACATTATTATGTTGAGCATGTATAAAATTGAAACAATTACAAACTAGGTAGGTAGTAAACTAATATTTACGTTGAATAACCTTAACCATAACACACAATACCTACCAGAATATGAAATTCATAATTTAAGTTATTGGGAAATGTTATGAATTACAATGCTACAATTTCTATAACTAATGTTCGTATTTTTAATTTTAATTTTTAACATTGTAACAAAATGTATAAATATACATATTTTCGGATGTAAAACAGTATACAAATACCTATAGTATATTATATAGACATTACCCTAAATAATACTGTAGTATTTTATAAAAATAAATATGTATTAAATACAAAATAGTTTTAACAAATTGACTAAAATACCTATTATGTTTGTAACTGTTAATCAAATAAAGTCAATATTTGAACAGTCTCCATGTTTATATTTATCTTTTTAAGATTATAATTTAATTGAATCAATCGATATTAATGAAAAAATTCATTTTTCTACGCAGAACAATAAGTTTGAACGAGGAAACAAAATGCACGATAAAGTTGTAATTAAGTTGGAAAGTTTCAAAAAAAAATTAATAAATTCTCGTCTACCAAACTTTTATATTTATTTAATGTGATTTGTTGTCTGATTATTAATTGACAGCATTTCTAATATTATCCTATACATACTAAGTATTTTGTAACTAATTTTGATACTTTCAAAAACAGTGCAAACATTGCTCCGCCGAACAGTAGAAACACAGACCGGAAACTTGATATACTTCGTGCATGGAAGAAGAATTCCTTTCTTTTATATTATTTTGTAGGCGTGTTGATAAACAGAATAATATTCACTGAACTTTCCGTGATTCGAATGGAAATAATTACAGTCGCAGAAGGTTTGGCGAGAAATTCAGACGATCGTAATCTGAAATCGTTTTTTGTTTTGTTTTTGGCATTGGGTTTACATACGTTGGGAGAATTATAGCTACGATATATTTTATAAATATATACATACATTTTTCTTTTAAACC
Source organism: Acyrthosiphon pisum (assembly GCF_005508785.2). Taxonomy (NCBI): domain Eukaryota; kingdom Metazoa; phylum Arthropoda; class Insecta; order Hemiptera; family Aphididae; genus Acyrthosiphon; species Acyrthosiphon pisum. Next base: position 30,973,785 of record NC_042494.1, read on the forward strand.
TTTTTTTTTTTATTTCCATTTTGCCGTACACACATATATGCTGCAAACGTCCCGAAGACGTAAAAATTCGATAGCAATAATGTCAGTTTTTATTGCTCCAAGTCACGCTAATAACACAGACGGAAATGAATAGAGAGAAGGGCTGGAGCAGCGTTTGTTCACAAGCGCACGAGAAAGAGAGAGAGAGAGAGAGAGAGAGAGATAGAGACAGAGACACAGATAGTGAGAGAGACCTGAATATAATATAAAAAGAAAAAATAAAAATTCTGTTTTATTTCGCCCTCTTTAGGTCCGATTGGATACGATAAATACTTTACGTCAAACTGACTCTGATTTACATTGTACACGGTGTGTGCGTGAACAATTATAATTTATTAATACAGACGGGGACACCAACACGTGGTCCACACGAAACCGCTCGGACTGAGAGTGAGCGAAAAGCAGAACCGATTTTCCCCGGAGACACGGATGTGCGGTTCTTTCGACGACGACCGGCACTTTCGGGAAGTGTATGATTATAATTTATAGTGGACTTGGAGAAAACCACACCAAAATGTCATCCAAGGCCGACGTATTATCGTAAACTCGGGCATTGTGATAAAATAATTCAGCAGTCGTCCCAATTAAGGTCTAGCATGAATCTTTGACACGATTTAATCACCGCTAACGCGCAGACGTACCTATTATACCATCATACCAGGTACCAATAATAATGTTAATGGTCGATTTGAGCTTGACGATCACCGCATAAATCTATTCAGTTTTGTGGAAAATAATGAATTTTTAGTATTATTTTGTGTACGTATTGTACCTACTACCTACGCATAAATGCATAACACGTCATGACGAAGGTATGATGTGTATGTAATTCTGGATGCAACTGTTATAAAAATACATGAATATTATAATCATTTATATTATGTTTTTAGTAAGTTCTCGACGAAAGTCATAAATAATTATTACTCGGGTTGAGTAACCCATGGATTGAAATCGGTAAATTTTGGGTTACGAGATGGACATTTCGGAATGTTTTTTTCCACAACAAGAAACATAATATTTTCTAATTTTAAACGTTTGTCGTCATAACGTATTATAATAGATATGATCAGTAATCTATGCTTTAGAAACGAAATACGACCAGAAAACGAAGAAAACGTGCCAGACGTACCTAATATTTTTATCCGAAATGCTCTTTATTTTTTATGCAGACAGCAACGTAACAATAATAATAATATATTAAGTTGTACTAAGCAAACAAAATATTAGGACAACTTGAAATGGCATGCTTGCATGTTATTATTTACTCCATGCATAAGTGTTGGTCGTCCTTTAGAATAATACAATGTATATTATGCGGTCTGGCGACGGTTATTGTTCGCGGGGGCGTCGATACGATTGCCAATGTATATTTATAGTGGAAGACTATCGCCATTATAACAATATTATCGTTGTTATATTATCGTATCTGCGTGCCGGGTAAACCGTCAGTGGCAGTTATTGTTACTGTCCGTCCAGTGACGTCTCCGTCTCCGACGTTTTCAATAAACGTTTTCCATATTATTATTGTTTATCCTACGCCGACCGCGATTGTGGTTGTCTGTCATCGGGTCGACGACGCTATAAATGCGATAACGGTTTAGCAAATGTGGGAATATTAAATAAAAAATATCTACGCAACCAAACTGTATTAATGCGAATCAAGTCCAATATTATTTTCCTATATTTTCACCACTTCGAAAATTAGAAATTTGGTGGTGAGAATTTTCTTTTATCTTATCTAGATAATCATAGAAAATGTACTTATTGCTTACGCATATATGAATTGTACGCCATAGGCGCAAACTGTACACATTTCTTAGGTGGACTAAAGCCCCTTCCACATAGTATTTTCAAAAAATCATGTACGCCTTATGCTTAGTACTAAGTACATACATTTCATTGGGAGATTTGGTAGAAATATGGGTGGAATAGATCCCATCAAACTCTCCACTCCATTTGCGTCAATTTTGTACTCCTAAAGAAAGTTTGATTTCGTCAACTGTCTTTTATTTGTTATTATTATTTTGTTATAAAATAAGTGTTCAATTTCATTAATAGATAATGTTTGCTTTTGATATGCTATTTTAATGATTTCATATTTATTATTAAGTCGATTAAATTGATTATGTCTTGTTTATCTAATATTATACAAGCACAGATTGAAATCACATATTGAAAACAATTTATCTAACATTTTTCTTTATCTTTATTCGGATCACATTGTTATAATATATTTTAATCTTGATCTAGATATAGTTTTATTTATCTGGACTAACACTGTCATAATGAATTGATATATAACTCTGTGATTCAAATTGCAGAATGCCGATATTATGCGTTTGATAACATTTTGCACTGACAGCAGTGCAGTTTGCCAAGACGAACTTATCAATAAATTATATTATTATGATTTGCTTTACAACGTTATCGTATAATTAACTGCCGTACAATATTAATTTAACCGTGTAGTTTTCTCAAATCAGTATATTATTCATTATCTATACCATAATCTAATAATCCAATTCACTGGTAAGTCTTCAATGTTCACTGCAGAACAAAATTCACCATTATCATAATATTTAACTCGATGTCTAATACATAACTGTTGATATGTCTGAACAATGTGCTAAAATAATACAATACTGAGGTTTTCATAAAGTTTGTAAGTTAAAATTACAAGTAACTTTGAATACAATATGTTTCAACAAAAGCCTTAATTTGTAATGAGCTAACTGTCTTACTCATCTCACACCCTTAATACATAGTATGCAAATTGCAAATCATCTTTACTCTGTAGTTGGAATGTAATACATGGACACTTGTATTAACTTTTGTTAAACTATACAAAAATGAAATTAAATTAATAACCATGATATTATAGGTACGCAGTATATTATAATATATTATACCTACAAAATAATATGATGTTCTCGCGAATTATATTATATATACAAAAATGAAATTACATGAGTATCTAGGTAAAACAACGGTAAATAGATTGTTTGATATTTTATTTTGTTTTAATAATAATCGTATGATGTACGAATGTACCTAGATGTGGTATTCAGATTAATTCAGACTAAAGTCTGATTTGAGTATTTACTGTATTTCAGTACTAAAATGTACAATGTAATTTATATATTTTTTTTTATGTTTTTATGGATTCAAAGAATTTTAATATAATATTATCATACTCCAGTTATAGTTTTGACAGCACTATTTGGACTAATTAAATATCAAACAAATAAAAAATAATATGCTCTAAAGTAATAACCACCACGGATGTTGGTTTAGTAAAATTATAAATTTAATATGGTAAAAGACACACTGACATCATAATGAATTATACTACAGTTTAAATATAAAAAAATCAAAATTTATTATACTAAAAAGTTTAGATTTAATCGTGCTGTACACGATACCGTAACCATAAATATTTCATCTCATTTCGATTTTTATTTTCACTTTCCGATATACCCAGGTAA
>NC_042494.1:30978077-31033909 GCF_005508785.2 Acyrthosiphon pisum
AATCTTAAATCTAAAACATTACCTATTCCGTGTTATGTAATTGATAATAATAAACCACGATTCATTGCCGAGTGCGTACTATGCATGCATAATATATTACAATAATAGTTTGATTTCAGGCATTCGAATTTGTAAACACCAAGTTCAACTTAATGGTAATATCTTTCCACTCGAAATTTTAAATTCACGTGGCATTTCACGCATGGTAAATTCCACCATACACGAGTTGTGCCTTTTGTACGCAGTTGAGACACATTCATGAATTTCAATCTACTTAAAAACGTGTAAGCACATTTTGGTTTTGAACATATATTATTGACACGTATCATGCGTGGAACTTTCAAGAAACTAAAATAAATTATTCATTTAACAATATTACAGTTCTTTCAAAATATAAAAACACCTATTACACGAGTAAACACTGTATAAGAAGTACGATGCTACATGCATATACATGTATGGACTTCAAAACTGTTTTAGCTATTATGATTAGGTACCTAAGAATACCTAGTTATCAACTAATAAATTATTAATTACCTATAGTAAAATATACTAGCAATATTAAAGCACAATATAATTAATTATTCACAACAACAACGAATAAACCCAAATTTATTTATTTCGATTTTAAAAAACTTTATATTATATTATTTAGTTTCTTTATTCATTTCTGATATAAACTATTTGAGGGTAGCAGCATTTAAAAATTCAATTAAATGCCTATTGCCAAATTTAATCAAATAAAGATTTAAATGTATCGACAAGAATGTTGTTTTTTCTTTAGATATCTAATAATTATTGCTAAATTGGTTCCATAACTAAACTACGCTTCATATTATAAAAAATAGGCACTATCTTTACAAGTGATTTATATTTAATCAATATGTATATGACAAAAACACAGACAGTGCCACAGTCAGTGTTGACATTTCAACACTACTTGACATGCCCTATATACATAGATCAAAGATAATATTATTAGCACATCACTTAATCTAGTATGACATTTATCATAGTAAATCATTTTATAAAAATGTATCCTAAAAAGAAAAAATGAAAATCGATCCAAGGAACTAAATATCGAAACGAATTCATCATGATTTCATAATATAAAATAGGTGAAGTCATATTTTATCAATACATTTTGTATTATATTAAATCAATGTGGTTGACTAGTCAAAAACGCACTTCGTTCATATAATTTTAATAAAAAAAAATCAATAGAAAAAAAATCAATGAATCTAAATAATATAATATAAAGAACTAATAACACAGTCAGTAGGCAATGCAACGTTCATTCGAGGTGAATAAGTGAGTTAGTACTATATTCAAATTTTCCGCATAGAGGTATCACAATAAACGTCGTCGAAAACTCGAAAGCGTCTGGAAAGATTTAAAGAAATCCAGCTGAATTAATTTTCTAGAAGCGGGGCCAAGTGCCTCCCGAATGTTTCCTCGGTTCCACGGTGGGCTCGGTGACAGAGTGTTTCGAGCCACCTTTTTACTCAATATTACTTGAGTGGCAGTAGCGCAGATGTATAGGTAAAGTATACACTTATTTTATTTTCTAGTGCGTTGTTAAATTAAAAAAAAAAAATGTAACGAGTCTGCACCACGCGATCCACTTTTCGTGGTCCATGGTGTATAATATTGTATAAATACGATCTTGCTAGTCATATACACCTAAGTCGGCTTCCATCGCCGCTGAATTAATGTTATTACAAAGTTGTAGAATATGAATTCGAATTTCGGGAAACATTTCCGTCGCGAAAAGAAAATCTAATAAGTTATTGTCCTGCCGTCGATTCGTGTTGTATTTTGTTCTAGAACGTACGACGAACTGATACGATTAAACACGTTGACGTTTTTCATTCTTACTACGTATCCCTTACATACAACTACTCGGAAACGGAAACGTATTTAGTTATTACGCTTTCAGGCCCACCACCCAACGGTTTTCAATTTTACGCTTTTTGGTAGGTACAATATCATAGTTAAAAGATGGAAAATAAACCCAAATATCCATACCATGAATGAAAAATTAACTAAACGGGCCAGAATTGGCTCCACAAGATATTTGATGGCAAAAGGTGACCCATAAATATGCCAATTATGTAGCACCATAATGAAACAAAACTTCAAGGAATGTAGAAAGAAAGAAAAACAAAGGGAGGCACTCAACATAATATGCCACCTTATTGGAACCAGTTAAGGTCAAAATTTAGCAACGAAGAGAACATAATATAATTCTTTAAAAATGAAAACAATTAAGATACTATTAGGTACATTTAATATAGCCAACGATGCAATAAACATAAATATTTAAATTGTATCGTTTTTTCTGATATTTTATAGATTTCAAACAATGTTAATACAAATGAAATACTAATGGCCGTAGAAGTCCTAGCAAAAACAACTTATAATTTAAAGAAAAATATTAAGGATTACGCTCGTATTATTCTAATATATTACTATTATTTTGTCGAACATAGATTTATATATTATGTACTCAATCATTTAATATTTCATGAATGTGAAAAATAAAAAAAATCCGAATACTCTGGTAGTCTAGGTAGACATATTTTATAAAATATGAAAAAGTGATCTCTTACTAAAAGATAAACCTGCAATTGAGAAAGAAAGTACTGTGAACTTTATACGTATACTTTTATATTATTAGTTGTATGAAACTTGGATCTTAAAATAAGACATAAGAAAATCAAGTTACTGCATTTGACACGTGGTACCGTAGGGAAATAGAAAAGAGAAAGTGAGGAATATTGATATCCTAGAAACTATTAAAACAAAACCTATTTTTTAAATTTATTAAATAAGAAAATACTAGAGATTTATAATAAATCATGTGGTGTTAAAAAAAATCTGTTATAGATGATACTGATAACTGAAAAGTAAAATTGGAGGACACTAGACGGAGGTGTCCTGGATGTAAAATATTCGAAGAAAAACATGAACGCTTTGCAATATTACGATTTATCAGTATAGAGATACAATATTTCATCATTTAAATTGTTATGTATTTAATGATACTTTACAGTTTACTTTAATTCATATATTCGGCATACATTTTAAATCTAAAACAATCATTTTACGAAATAAAAACCAATCTTGAAAAAATGATTTTTTCTAGGCATACTATTATGCTATTATTATAATAGTTAGAACAATAAAAACACTTTTTTCCTTAAATCATAAACAGTTAATTTGATAATATTATTATCAGTGATACACCATTGTAATAGTATTAAATGGACTAGAATTGCCGGCTCGAAATCGTGAATTTTGTATCGTTTGAGTGGTTTTTCGGATACTATGGTTGAGTGTTACTCGATTCGCGTGCAACAGCTGTTGTCTAGAACGACCGATACCGTTTTGAATCAAATTTAGTGTAAGAGTTTCGATCATGTTCGGGTCGAGAAATTCCGGTGCCGAGAGAACTATGTCGCCAAGTTATATATTAAACCTCACAATGCATTCTCTTGTAATCCGCTACCTTCATATTGTTCATGTTCATCGCCAATGCTGGCGCCGTTGAATTTATTATTATCTATAGGTACAATATCCTGATGAAACGTGGGGTGCAAAGACAAACAGAATGAAACCCAAACCGACGTTTTAGCGGGCCCAAGGTGCTAATAAAGCTGACACTGACTAATGTCTCAGACTTGGCGGCTGAAAGAATTTCCTTCTTTGAACGTTTAGGGAATAAATTGTAATAATATATTATTATTACTATTATTATTATAAATAACGTGCTTTTTTTGTGACGACCACTTACAGCGTTTTATAATATAATATAATACGTCGTTCACTCAGAATCTGTGATCTTATGTGTAATCTTTGGGACGGTGGGTGAATGAGTGAAACTCGTCATAGCTTTAATTTAAAAAACGTCGTCCAGTGGCTTTAATTCGACCCGTTGCCAGAGCATTGTATTACAATATTATTATTAATATCATAAGTGTTTAACATACACAACGATAAATATTACGGTGGTTGAAATATTCCATTTAGCAACCACGTGAGATAAATAAAAAAAAACACCACTGCAAGACCCGCGATTTCGGTACACCACGCAGAGTGCACCCCCCGCCGCACAGTGTTTTCCACAAGGGTCCATATACAGGAGAGTATATTTCACAGCGGCCAACGTTTGAAGGGACGCGTAAAGGCCGGATCATTTATGGGTTTTACACCGGTATTATTTATTGCACTTTTGGCCGTTAAAAGCGCTTAGTTTAAAATATATTCGCAACTGACAGTACCACGCAGCTATAATGCGCATCGAGAATATATTATTATTACACATACGACGCGCGTGATATAGGCGCTTCCCACACAATTTATACTAGATTATGGTTTTCGTGTACATTTCGGTCGCACGAAATCAAATACCACCCGACGATATTATGTATAATATATAAATATTTTATTACTACCACTCTGCAGTTAAATCAGTTCGACACGAAAAATTATGTCACGATCGAATTATTATGCTTGCAAAGCGTTTCAGTAGTTAGTTTGCTATGTCACTAAAAATTAGAAAACTTGAGCGGCTTTAGAAAAAAAAAATTAAAAATTAAAATAATATTGTACGCTCTTGTTGTATCTTGTTCAATGACAACATTGACATAGGAAACGATACAATATACGTACCACATTATACATCAGGATTTCTATATCTAAATAATACATTGTAATACTGATATAATGAATAGTTATTAGTAATAACTATTCAATATATCAGTATTACAGTACTCACCTAATGGTAATAACTTATTACCATTAGGTGAGTACTCGTTTTTCGTTACGTTATATATGATAAAATAGTTTGTATGTCTACAGAAAAATCAGATTTCAAAGGTTTTTTAACAGTTATATTAAAGCGTATCACAATATATAGGGGGATAGAATCTTTAGATTTAAAATTCAACTGTTTTCAGCATTCGTTTTATTATAATATTTTTTCCCTTCTGAACTTCATCACTTTTTTCCTCTATTTTACGTGTTTTTTGTTGATAATATTTTGAACTAAAATTCATATTATTTACTGTAATAATTGATACAAAAAACTTCACTGCTTTCATATATTTATTAATCATAACGAGTTTTTAATACTTTTTGTGAGATGATTATAACATAAGGTCCCCACCATATTTTTAACAGATCCGTTCGTACAGAATTAATTAATTGTTAAAAAGGGTTCATACATATATAATATAATATATATTATATTATTATAAAACAATTTAATCAATTCAGTATGTTTTTTTCTGAATGGTTCACTCCACTTATAACCGCCAAAGCATACAATTAAAACACATCATATTATAGTTACAACATTGCAATAACGATAAAAATAAGACCCACAGTTGATTCGTTGCAGTTAATCAAAAAAACTGCTTTAGTCATATTATTATTAATTATAGCACTTCATTACGGTGCAAAAACCATGCCACTGTTTTCTGTATCGATTTAGACGACAGGGGAATGAAAGAAGAAAAAAAATTACATTATTTACACAGCCACAAATAAATATAACATCGTCCGCGACTGTAGTGCGCTTAAGTACGCCGACGAGATAGGCATCGTTTAATCACCGAAACTACGAACTTACAACCGATATTAGTTTTTCGAGGAGGACAATGTTTTGAAGACGTATCACACGGTACACGGGAACTACAGGCAGCAGCGACAACAGCGCGTTGCGTGCAAAGTTTTCCAACGTTATTTTAATTATTATCTTCGACCATTTTTTTCACTCTCCTTTGTTATATTGTTTACTTTTCTCTTTGCGTCGTACAACTTTGACTAGTAAACACTACGGGTGGGCGGCCGGCAGAAAGAGAAGTCGGTGAGACACGACGAAAAAAAATGACAAGGGAAATGAGAAAGGGACAGAGCGAGAGAGAAAATACTTTTTACTGCCACCTCTCCACTACGGTCGGGGAGAAAGTTTTTTTTTCCGAACAGAACGAGAGAGAGAAACATATAAATATATCACGAGGTCGCGTGGTGGAAGGGTAGAACGAGGAGAAATTCGCCTGCCGGAATAACAAAACAATTGTAGTCCGGGAGCTTGATTAACGGTTTTTTGGTTTGTTTTATTTTTTTTCCCCGACTCATATATATAGCTGTCGCGTTGGAAACTTTATTGCCGCCACCGACCGGAACTCTAGAGAGCTTGGTCACAGTCACTACCGTTCAACTAATAATGCACACGGCGGCCAAGGAGGAAAACATACGCGATCCGATCACAAATTGGTTCCGGGGAATACGACGAAATTCGTATAATATTCGTAATGCTACGCGATTGATTCAATGACATATAGGTACGCTTCGAACGCACACAAATCGTCCGTGGACACGAAAAACCAGCCAGTCAATAAATTACTGGGTACCTACGTTATTTGTGGCGATTCTTGTGACGAAATTTTGATCGCTCACTCCGTGAAATTGATTTTCGGCCGTTTACCAGGGAAAGTAAAGAGACTCAGAAAAAAATTTTAAAATAAGCCGATTTTGCATTAGTAATTTGAACAAATATCATGACTGTTATTAATCGTGATCCTGGTCTGAAAATCTCGGTTTTCTTATACGTCATATTCCGCGTAATATTTGTACATAATATTTAACGAAAATATCGTTATGACGTCTTAAGAATAAAAAATTTATTCGCTGGATTTTCGTTTATTGTCCAATGTACAAGAAAGGGGGTCACGGTTCACCCGGAAGACTGAAACTTCCCGACGCAAAGTCTTGCGTACACAATTTAATTTACAATAAAATATATTGGTTTTCTCCGAATCGAACAACGGAAAATTGATCATTAGAGGCAGGTGGGGTGTGCAGTAGGACAAGAGTGTGGCGATAAAGAAATTAATTATGAGAGAGGAATAAGGTAGACAGGGAGAAGCAACAGGAGGTGGTGGACGAACTTCGTGCGATGAGATACAATAGAACGTTTACGCGGTGGTTCGGTGGAATACGATTATACGCGAACAAACTGCTGCAACTTAATCGTCCAAACTAGACCTTCGGGATGCAAGAGCTCGTATCTGACGGTGACTAACCGAAAGTTAATTAATAATTATTCAGTGTTTTACGTCCAAACACTCGCGATTGTAACGTTATTTAAACCGAACTGACGGCGAATAATTTATTGCGTTTAAAGTATTTTTAACGCGGCGCTCCGTGTATGCAAAATAACACCACACAATGTACAATATTACCTAATAATAATAATAATGACATTGTTAAGCATGGTATTTCCACGGTATTATTATTATAATAATATAATGGTGCATCGTTATATTATTTATCACAGTTATTATTCGATCAGCACTACATGTGAGCCATGAAGTTTAATCGATATTAACTATAAAATGTTTTTTTATTATAAATAAAACAGTTTGTCAGTTTAAATTGTAATGTTTATTATGAAAAAAAAAATTCTTTTTGTAATATAATATAAATAATTTACTAAAACGTTCTATATTTCATTACACAATATCATGAATTATACACTTTACCATTACCATTAAGTGAGATATAACTTTTATTTTGCATTTTACAAAGTTTAATGGTTGTTTTAGTGTTTCTTGGTTATTTATTTTAAAGTACCTACTATGCATCATCACTTTTTGTAAATAATACGCGATACACCAATATTATAATAGTTGATTTCCAAATGATTTAGATAGGTACAAATCTCATGTTTTTTTATAACCGTATAACAGTTGTAGCTGTATAGTAATAATATATATTTTTGTTTATCTTATACCCACCGAACATTATCGAGACTAATAAAACAAACCATAAAGTCTAATTAATTAGCCTAATATTTTATCTACCAATAACGTAACATTAACTTTTAACTAACAGTACTGTAATTTTTTTACTAGTTCTTCAAATACAATAGAAGCGTAGAGATTATATTATTATTGATCAAATAGTTGGACTTTTTCAACGAATTTCGTGAGTACATTATACATTTATGTGATTAAAAGTATTTAGCTGAACATTTGAGATTATTCACGAACACGATATATTTATATCTTTATAATATGTATACCTATATACTTTGTATGTCTTTTATTTTCATATCATACAAGAGCTGTATTTCATTTTATAAACATCTACATTTTGCTTATAACCAATTTTTTTTTTAGGACTAAACATTATGAGCAATGGATTTATTTATTTTAACTTTTAAGTATTTCAGATATACTTCTATTACACAATGTTTGAATACATAAATTAAATGTTATCGCTGCATAGATTTATGTTTAATATTACGTAAAAAATATTATGTTATGCGTCATATGTTTTAGGCCGGATAAATATTGGCCATTATAAATGTCATTATTCTGAATTATTTATGAATTTAATTATGATTAGTTTTTTCTTATTACATAATATTTTGTATGGAAAATATTCAGAAAATTAATTATGAAAATTCAAATCATTAAAATATTGATAAGCATATTATTTTGAGCTACCAAAGTAACAATGGTATCTATACGTATTTTTAATAATATTTTACATGATTATTTGCTGACATTTAGTACGTATTTGCTTATGATTAATAATTCCTCTAGCAAATTACCAATTAATTACCAAAACAATACGTACCTACACTATTGTGCTAACCAAATTGTTCAATTAACGTTTATTCGTTTGCTGATATTTATTTATGCACGGTATTGTCTGTTACATAATATTTTGATTTTGTTTGATTTTGTGTTGTTTGATAACGTTGATTGATAATGTTTATTATTTTAATATATTTATCATTTGTAAATCATTATTAAACTATAATATATTACGTATCATGACATTTGTGCAGCAACGATTTTGACCATTTATAAGGCAAATAACACTGTCAGTGTAATTAATCATAATAATATCGTATTAATGTATTATAATATATAAACAACCAAGAGCACATAAAAAGGTGATACGAAAATTCCAGAATTCCCAGTTACTAATTGGGGTTCGTACAACAGGGTTGTCGGGCCTTCACTGAACATCAAGGAAGACCACTCTCTTGTGTTGTATTGTCTGGTGTTATAATTATGACAATCATAATTATTATTGTCGACATAATTAAGGGCGGCTGTCCACATACAGCAGAGGAGCAGGGGAGGTCACTGATTACTAACGTGGTCGACGCTCTGCCATTCTGGAAATTCGTATGGTAATAATATTTTACTTCCACACAATATAAACAATACAACAATGTAAGTTGTGTCTCGTTGAACTTGTGTAGTTATGCACACAGAGTGGTGTTGATTTAATCCGAATGCGAAATGGCGTAAGGTTTGTGATGGAATTTTAACAAAACCAAAATCCCATGTCGACAGTAGTCAATTTTCATAAGTAATTTTGTCAGTTTTCTAAATGGTTAGCTATTTAACGTAAACTTACTGTAAAACCATATTTTATTTATTTTGAATCGGTGCATTAATTTTTATGATTATGAATGTGTATGTGTATTGTAATATATACCTACTTTAATAATTTTGAATGATTCAGAAGATTTTTTTGTTGATGAAATGAAAATATCATCATCATCATTATCAATCACTATAAATCGTTAATAATACATTTTCCAGCAAATATAATGCTGTTAAACCTCATTGTTTCATGCGTATTATAAAAAAATTGCTAGACTAATACTCGTATAACTGCCTGAAAATAACAATATTAACTGTGAAATAATTTTATGATAATTCATTAAGGATCGAATAAGACAACAAAGAAGCAAAACAATACACATATTTAGAAAAAATATATTATAATACCTATACGTGATATCATTATAAGTCAAATCTATTATATTACGTTCTAAATAGAAATCATTCACGAGTTAGTAGACTTATTAGTTACTAGTGTAGTAGTGTATGGCGTGATGAATAGCCAATTTCCGATTCGTCCGTGTGAATAATTATCTGTTTTATTTATGTTTTGTTCGTAGGGATGTCGGTCTGGGTTTTTGTTTTTATAAACTCGTGACCGACGAGGAATGTGTGTAGCTATGGTGGGAGTAAAAAATAATAATAATAAAAAAAAAACACTGGTAATAAATACAAATGATCAAAAATCATGTATATATATTATAATAAAGCGTACCGTCCGGAAGTTTGCGCGCACGTGTATAATATTTTTAATAATTATTTTACGTCGCCGCCGACACACGCATTATTCATAAAAAAAAAATTCCAAATCGTTCGAGCGCGTTGATTTCGGACCAGGAGCGGCGTACGAGAGTGAAACGTTTCTGTGTGGTGACGTTTGCGAGCGTGTGCGTGGAGCCTGGCTGGGATATAAAACCATAGTAAAAAGGGGGTGGAGTTGGGGGGGGAGTGGGTGGTACGTCAGTAGGGGTGGTCATATAAATTATTTTCCCGCGGCGGCGGCTGATGACCCTCCGTGTCCCGGCTCACCAGTTGCCACCATCGCCACGTACTAACGTCACACTCGCAACTGAACGACACTTCTGCTCATGGACAACGTACAAAAAAACGCCATCGAGCCCAACAATAGTGTGTTCATGAGCTTTTCGACGGGTAGATGGGACAAGAAAGAGGTGGTAACACAGTTGAGTAGACAGAAAAGGATCCGGAAATAAGCTATTCCACGGAATCGACTAGACGCTGTTAAAAGTGTCTTCCGGACGACTGTTCTGACACGCCGCGACATTACGAGCTACTTTCATCGGGCTTCGTCGTCCTAAACTCGCCGACGGTCTAAAATTTGAATAATTTCAATACCGAAAAGACGCCGTGGTGTTATCTTCTATCCTTCAGTTTTTTATTTTTATTTTTAATTGCTAGTTATACGGTACCGCCTCCGTTAAGAACCATTGCTGCAAAACTGCAAACTCGCGCGTCCGTGTACCACAGTGAACGAATGGCGACTATTAAGTAAAACACGACAAACGGAATAAATTTTAAAATATAATATTCTCGTTAAGATTTCGGGAATACATTTCGAAGAAAATTGAATCCAAGGCGTTATAATATTATATACAAGCGTGATTGTTTAACAGATTGATCACATCGTTTGATCAGTGAGTAGACTGGTGCTGCAGTGTTGTGGTCTGTGATAATTTTATTGTGCACGACATAAAGTACAATCACACAGTCTGATGACATTTCGGTCGTTATGGCAGGTACATCGTACATAATACCAATTACGACACTTTATGGAAACGCGTGCAGGATCAACATCACTAGCTGATAACGGTTTCTCCTTTTGAACAATTTTATAACTAAATTATTTTATATTATTCAAAATTAGGAATACAAAAAACTCGAAATATTAATTTCATTGTATACGTTAATCGTAGATTATAATTATAGTTATAATGAAGTATAATTGACTTTGCGGACCTGCCTAACATATCATATTATTTTAATAAAAATAATATTTTGATACTTAGCGGAGGACCTAACACGGGTCCGCATAACGCAATCCGAGATCGTGTCACCCGGACGCATTTAATCTCGCGAGTCACGATATCATCATTCGCAACGCGTTTTATTTCATTTTTTACCGTCGGGAGATCCCGCGGGACATCATGGGAGACCTGACCGCAGATAACTTTTTGCCAGATAAATATATATATATTTATCTTATACCAACGCCGACCACGTCGAGACGTCGCCGATGATCATTCTCGACCCACACATTGTTGCTAGTGTCACGTCTCCCGGGACGAATTTCAAACAGACAACGACGACAGCGGTCCGAAGACGGACCACACGGACGTGTCACACTATGTATGCACGCTACATATATACAGAGTGCACAGCTGCGTTTTTTTGTAGCGTTTGAAAACCGTATAGAAAAAGATACGCCTGATACCTACATCCGGGTGACCATGGTATAAACCATGGTGTAAGTGCACTTACCTGGGTTTCGGTTACAGTGGTATACTGTCGGCGTCGATCAGCCTCACGAATCCCAATTGACTCCACAAAGATCAGCAAATAGCACTCGGACAACACAATATACAATATATTATTATAATATTTCTGTTGATTTGAAGTAGGGTCATTGAACCCCCCTTTTATCATGCCGTCCCGTCTTGTATACTTGTACCCCCCCCCCACATATTACTTATTGTATACATTATTACAGATTGTATATATTCTTGTTTTCTAATAAAAAAAAAAATATATTTTTGTTTTTATAAACGAAAAATAATATATCAACTCCATCTCCGCGTGGTGTCACGCTCTTACGTTTCAAAGGGTATTGTTATTAAGCGCAGTCTGTGTGTTTGTAGTACAAACAAATGTCTTACAGGACATTAAGGATTTCTCGCATGCCCTAAAATAGTCAGATTTCGTTATTTTTTTTTTTTTTTTATTTAAAAGAAGAGAACATTTCGCATATCGGATCAATGCCCGATTTTCAAAACTGTAACACAATTATAGAAGCTAAAATATGCAATTGAATAATGCACAACACTCTTTATTTTTTAATCGTATTTTTCGAGAACTATTCATAGTAAAATGAAAATTTTGACTTTGATTCGAACTGAAAAATTAACATCTTTAGAATAAAAAAAAATATATCTACATTTAACAATTATGTTGATATAATTCACCATATTAGATTAGGCAGTAGATTAGATGAAAAGTGTTATTATTAAGGTAGGTAGCAGCTAAAATATAATTTTCTAATCTTATAGAATTGCGGAAAATTGGAAAAAACCATCACCGCGACATCCTTAATGGCATTATGCACGCATATTATTTTCAATTCATATTTTAGAATAATATATTATTATAATGATATTGCATTATCATTGTAGCGATTGCTTCATTGAAAATCAGCAGCCGCCGCTGCATTTTGTTCGGGTACCTAAGAGTAGATTATAATATACTCGGGGATATTATAATACTATGCATATGGAGGGCGAAGAAGAGAGTATAGTAATTATACAATGCGGTGCCGAATATAAAATAATATGAAACGTGAAAGAGAAAAAAATAGCCTAACGAGCGAGTAAAAGCTCGCCTTTGAGTGCGGCGCGGCGCGAAACAAATTTACGGTCATTTTGTTATTTTATTATTTCATTTTTAACGAAGTTGGGAGCTCACCCTCGGCGTTTTCTCTTCTCGCCGTGTTTTTGTTTCCATCATTTTTTTATTTTTTAAATTTTAATTTCAATAATAATTATCATATCGGAGCAGTCCTCACTCGCGTCCCGCTGGAGACACGAGCGCGCACACGCACACGCATCGTATAATAAGTATATTGTGTATCACCGCGGTGGTCGTTATTAAACCCTTTCTCAACCCTCGCAGCCCCGTGGCTGGGGATCGTTAGGTTTTCGAGTGTCACATTATACGACTTGGCCGGGCCCCGCTGTACTTTGTTACACTGGCACTGCGCAACGGTGACTCTTTTATAATATTATTATTATTATTAATCCGAGTATTATACGTACACCGTCGGCGTCGTTGTCGTGCACGTGCACCAGCGTGATACAACACTAAAGACTAAACATATTATTATCACGTGTCATACGCGCACGCTATTTACTAATTATTATTATTATTATAAATTGTAATATATTAATGCTTTTCTGAAATTTACAACGTCGAAGATGCGTTTTTGAACGACATGTGAATATTATATTATACTAAAATAGTTAACTACTATACTATTTATCATAGGGTAGTAAAAAAAATAAATATTGGACTAACAATATTTTGGTTAACTCTGACAAAAAAAAAACGTCCGCGAATTGTTAATTAACTTTTATATTTTAAAGATAATATTTTGGAGATATCAGCACGTGCGTGCCTGTCGGACGAGCAGTATTGTTGGTAAGGGTCGTGCGGGTTCATATTATTAATACTACACTGTTCAAAATAAGACATGTATCATGTTTATCGCTGACAGTATTGTTCGACGGCACTCCACGCTTGATTCAACAAAACCGTTGTTTGTAACTATTGTTTTAATATACAATATTGTAAGAATAATGTCTTGTATGTACAGGTTTCTGTATTTACTCACACCAAATTTTATGGAGATTATGGGATTTAAACGGGACAATATTATTCAAAAAGGGGACTAAAAATGTTTCGTTTGATTTCAGTGGTGATTAAAAAGAGACGATTCCGTTTTAAACGGAAAGTATGTCGAACGGACTATATTTTCAATAACCATTGGTATTTTTAAAAAAATCTTAAAATCGGAAATTTAATAAAATGCATAATATTAATATATTAAAGAACGAACTTGGGGTGAGCTGTGAGGAATATTGGTGAATTATCATCTGACTGTGACCGATCTAAATGAAAACGCCAAAATAACGTGTGTATGTATGACATCAAATGTGTGCTTGTAAATAATATATTATCTCACGGTGCTTCTGCTGCTACATTATTCGATTGAATCTTAAATGTATATATTACAGCCAGTAATCTCGGTAATATGTGACCAACGGTCATTCCTTAATTCATTACCTACATTACTTAGGAAATTTAACATATATTTTTTTAATTTCCAAACTATTATCTTTCACAAGACCGATTATAATATTCATTATCTATACATTAACTTTGCTATTCGCCAAACACGTACGTTTAGATAGGCATTGCAAGGAAATGTGCACGCTTGCACGGTGAAAGACGTGAAAAATATCTGTAGACTAACGTTTCGCAGACGTAATTCTACTCCAGCTACACACCTGTAAAGTACAGTAGTTGATTACCATAAAATTCATTATTAAAGAAAACTACTGTGATGTTGACTTGCCCAGGTATACACATCTATATAGCTCATATTTGTTTTTTTTGTGTACGTAAAATGAACGTAACAATACATTTTTTTTTTAATTACCCTCACCCAAGTTTACTAATTAAGTTTACTTAATTATAAGTGTTCCGTACAACTACCTACTGTTTACTTAAAATTTATTTTGTTATTTATATTATTACTTTTTATCATTAATTAAATCTGTAAAATCTATTACCAAACCAGCGACATTTTATTATAAGCATGTTCAAATAAATATTTACTGTTTGGTATTATAATAAATTGTTATTAGTGGATTATTGGTGTGGCGCAGTGGTTGTATTAAATCACAAAACATGTTTTGAGTGCAAGCACTGACCGGTGTCACTAGTTCCACGATGGGTGACCTCCCGAATATTTCGTGCCAAATCCTTGTCACACATACACACGCGTGTTCTAATTTAACAGTACCATATAAACAGCTAATTAGACCATAGTTGGCAAGCTTAGGATCAATAAAAAAAAAAAGTATGTTATGTATAATTTTGTTACAACGGTAATTTACAATAACGTAATTTTTTCATAACGTTTGTAATTTAAAATAATAATAATCTTATTGTTACATATTATGATATGAATTATGAATTTACATTAAATTATATTTGCATTAATATGTAATATACAATTACTACAAATGTGCATAGTGTCGGCAGTAACCTATTAGGAATTTTATAGTCACGAGAATGTTGAAAACCCTCAACATCTTTACATTTTTTAATTTTTTAAATTTATTTCTTTATAATTTTTCTTGTTTAATGCATAAACACCGGATTATTTATTCAAAGCCCAAAGCTGTTAGACTTAAAACGACGGTTTTTACATTAATAAAATATAATTCACTCAAACGAAATTTTATGAAACATGTTTTATTTTTTGTGTGATTAAATATGGTTATAATTTTCACTACTAACGTTCAATAAAAAAAAAATATCTCAAGAATTTCTCGTATTGTTTTATATTTTATGAAAGTATAAATACACAATCGATTTACATTTTAAGAACATTTGATTTTGTTATTTTTAATATAATATTATATTTATTCACATTTATATTAAATCTGTACTTACATTAAAATTATTAAAATTTCTGACATCAGCTTACCAGTTACAATACAAATATACAATACTTTTAAATAATGATCATTGACTTTTTCGATAGAGTTATAAATATTTGAATCGTTATTTAAATAACTTCCATGTTTTATTGTATATAATAGATACATAACCGAATCATGTGATAATTTATTTATGTACACCTCTGAATTATTGTAGGAACAAGTAATTTAAACAGTTTCGGTAAGTACTGATAGTAACAAGAGGGGTTCTTTTAAATCCATAAATTACTTTATTAAATTACTTAGGTATTACTTTTTAACTATATAGTTGTATTTCACTATGATATTTATGAGTCCAAGCCTAAGAAAAAATACTATGAGAATATACGATGTGATTTTTAATAAAATGGCTTTATTGAAATATTTATTTAATTGATTATTAGAAAATCTCGGAATGACTAATATGTTATATGGTTCAAAACAGATAACGTCGGTCGTCGAGTGTAAACTAGACGGTAGCAATCAATTAGAATAATTTTTAACGAGACATGATATTATGTTATGATAGGCCAAAAATATTGTGTTCATAATATGGTATGTACCTAAAACGTACATATTGTCGCACACAGATATTATATCTGTAATAGATAATTTCACTATATCGCTATAATTTGTAATAATGGGACAATATTCACAATATCCACGTCGTGGTGATTATGGGCTACGCCACAGAAAATTTTGGATTCTCTGTACGATTACGATTACCTATTGATATTAACAAATATTTGTAATAAGTTACATTAAGTGTATTATTATATTATGCATTAAATATATAATATACACGTCATATGTATTAATTATAATAATCTAATAATCTTTTGATTATTTTCAAAACTGTGACGGCAGATATTGACATTGTTTGTTTCAATAATAATCGCATAATATAACAGTCAGAAATCTAATTAATTTTACTATCCATATCTGTGTTATCAGTTATCTTAGATTATTATACGAAATAGTATTGTACTTCATTCAACCATAATATTATTATATCATACAGGTTGAAAGTTAGACTTCTAGGAACGTGAATCATGATCATGATAACGAATATAATTGGGATACTGAGACAATAAAGTTCATATCTAACAAGTTAGTTATTTTATTTTTCATATGAAAGAAAATTGTTGGTCAATAAGTTGAATTTATTGAAGTGAGAATGACACATTGACATTATACTCTAAGATTGAAAATAAAAGCAAATTTATGAAGTAATATTGTAAATGTAAATGATTTTTTTTAAATTGGTCTACTGTGTATTTTATGTAATTTATATAGAACAGGTTGTTTTTTTTTTTTTTAATATAAAATAACAAAAACGTAGTAGCTACCGACAAAATTGCATTTTCAAATTTAATACTCAAACGTATAACAGTCGCATACACGTACAACATAATAACTAATAGAACTCCTGCAAATAATTGTATGGCTACCTATACGTATAAATACATTCATATACCATAATAATATATAACGTGTATTGTATACGGGTATTTGAAAATATTGTTACAATTTTGATTTCGTACGCTGCTAGACAATACCCAGTTTAATAACGTTAAGCGTACGTGCATTATTACAATAATAAAGTGCACCTATATATAAAGTTTATAAAACCTTTGCGTTTGATATTGTACACGGTATACAAAGTTCGTACACGTTACAACGTATTTGTGATATATACAATGTCTGATGTTATATTAAAACGTTTTCCAAACAACATGATTAAGTGTAAGTCATTTTAAAAATAATATAAGGTGTTCTCAGCCTTATGTTAAAACGCGTATATTGCGACCCTTTGGGTAAAAAATCTACCCATAAATAAATTTCTTGAATCCAAAATACGTTACACCGACTCTATTATATATAATTTAAGTATATAACATTCAACCACTGGCCATTGTGCAAAACATTAGATACGCATCATACGCATGACAATTAGTTGACAATTTAATCGATTAATAAACATTTTAAAAATATTGAAATATTATTTAAGACCTTCTGATCATAAAGATCTCTCTGGAATACTTCAATGTCCTTGTCAGGTTATGTATCCGGTGTGACTTTCGTAAAATATAAATAGTAATAGTTTGTCATAATCATCAATAAAAACTTTTTAAAAATAAATAAATAGTTGTTGTCTACATTGAACATTGTACTTACCTAGTACTTATATATATTATATAGTTATATAATATCATCAAATTATAAGAGATTTTCTTTTTTTGTTAACAGAATATTTTGAGTTTTTGAAATCACGAGGTAAATGTTTTATAATTTATTAAATATTGTTGACCTAGACTTTAATGATTATGGGTTTAGCAATGAAAACATGATATCATAGGTAGGTATAATATTAAATTGTTTTGATATTATTATTATTTGTTTATTGGTTAATTAGAAATATTTGTTCCGTAGTGTTCGCTCGATAAGCTAGGTAATGACGTAAAATGTGAATAAAATATAAAAATTCTGTATTATGTCAACGTGTTCTAAAATCAGTAGACGCGATTTTTAAGATATAGATTAAAAGAGAGAAAGATAAAGCAAGTGAGAAGGAGAGAAAGAGAGAGAAATAGTGAGATAGAATGAGAGGGGGAGTGTGAGCGTAATATTTTCGGCTGAAAACTCGGCAACGCGCCAACGGCAACTATTATACCGGTACGATCGCATTATGAATCCTCTCACCCGTGGCCAATATATTATTAGTTTAAAATGCACATCGTTTGAGTTTCTTTCGACTATATACTATACTTATTATTATTGATAGTATCATGGTCGTTGCCATTGCTGCAGGTGATGTACTGCGACATACAAGTCGAGTTTCTGAGTTCGGAATCGGGTCCAATATCAATTTATAGTAATATTCCGAGGTGGTATCGTGTGTGAATACATCAATGTATACCACTCCAAAATTCAACTCCACCTATTATTTTATCGACGCTTATAAAAATATAATATTATATAAAAGGTTATTTGTATAAGTCCTAGGTGAACAGAAAATAATATGATATTATGTTAATAATAATAATATGTATGTGTAACACCAAATATGAAATTAAAAAAAAAAAACAATTATTACCTATACGGAAACGACTTAACAAGACAAAAAAAGAAAAATCTACATTACGCAATTTTTGTTTACTCGTCATCGATAAACACGTAAAATTAAGTGACGCGCATCAGCCGTATTTCTACCGTCATTGGGATTATAACATACGATGCTCGGACTTCAGCATATTATATACAATATATATTGTATGTGTATCTTTACATAGATATGTAGAAAATGACTGTCGAGAAAAGTAGAAGACCTTTAAGGATGCTAGCACACATTATTATGCGCAGACGTGTTTACGGCAAAGAGCTGTTTGTAAAAACTAAGTGTTTTTTTTTCTATCTTCATAACAAAAAAAAAGAACTTTCGATATTTATTTCATAAAACAGTTTTAAAATATTTGTTCGTTTATATGTAGAAAAAAAATTAATAAAATACAAAAAGTAATCAAATACATGTTTTAAATTCTCACTCAAAATACCTAATAGAAATGTGTATTATAGTAACATATAATATCATAAGCATACGAACTATGTACTATACACTACGTATACGTTGAATATTGTTATAGCTGCTGGTGTAACAATGTTTAGTTTTCAATTTTCATTGACAAGTGCAGAAAATGAATCACTTTATATTAATAATGTGTACAGAATAATATACAGTAAACAAATATTTAAAATCTCAGCTAACACGCACTGACGACGGTAAAAAACAGACTTTTTTATACCTCTCAGACTAGTTCAATAAAAAATATTGGAATGTAGAACATTTGAAAAATGGTAAATAAAACTCATTTGGACAATATATAACTCACTGTTGTGCAGCGAACAGTAGCTGAATGCGATCAGTTGTTATAATGCACATAGAACGGTAATACAGCGTTTCAGATCTTTTGCGATGGATGACGTAAATATTATGTATACAAAAATAAATTTATCGCAATTCAATAGAATATTCTATAATCAGTAGAAATTATTGTTATTTGATTTCATAAGGGGTATTTATCAACATTGTATAAACTAATCGGCCGTTTATTACTGAAATGTATCCTGATCTTTATCCCAATCATAATATACAACGTCACAGATTAATAGATTTAACCATTTGATCAACTCGAGATTAGGTAGTAATTGTTTATAATATTATTATACGTGATCACATTACAGGCACTAGGGGGTTACCTATAAGGTGTTGATATCCATAAATCGTAATTCTAATAATCTTCGAGGATATATTTTTATTAATGTACTTAGTTTACATTTTGAAAATTATAATAATAAAAAGTATTGTTAATCAATCCATTATAAATCATATTACGTATTGCTTATTCATCAAATACCAAGAAATCCTATAAACAGTTTTTTTGTTGCTATACTTTTAAGCATAGCTTCGAAAAACAGTCATGGTGCCACGTTGTGTGCAAATAATTTGTAAATATTATTTTTTGGAAATACGTATTTTTTGTAATATTTACGAAAACTACTGAAATATGAATCAAATAAAATACGTATAATACAATCAGTAGTTTTTCTGTATAATATATACTATAGTTATATATTATTACTCTTCTCTTAAAAAAAATATAATAATACGATTAATACTATATACACTATTATAAGAACATATAATTTGATGAATTTTGTTCTAGCACAAAATTGTCATCGTTATGTGTTAGCTATGTTTGTATCAAAATATAATATGATATAAATTAAATACAGACGTATAAATATATGATAAAACAGATGGTAATAAAATGTTGTGTAGCTTGCAAGAGAAACAATTTAAATTTTGTTTTGTGCCAAGTATACCAAGTATATCTACTAACTAGTAAAAGTATACCAAGGTATACATATAATATAATATCCATCACGAGGATGAATGTGTTTTACACTCAAAATATTTTATATACCAATACGAGGACTAAAATATTATGTTGAGTATCGACGAAGAAAAAAAAGGAAATTAAAATAATAATAACCATATTGCAACGTGATGGAACAGATTGAAAATTGTCACGAAAAAAATTTAACAGTAACAAAAATACTTTGGTGAGAGTTATTCGTGACGGTGTGTGCTTGACGTGTATTGATGACTGCATTAGTCTCATTTTATCGATATTGTTGGTTGGGGGGGGGGATAAAAAGTAACAATATTTTGCGCACGCCTTGTGTAGGGTGCGGGAGAAGGACAGCGTGACAGAGCGAGAGAGAGACAGAGAGAAGTGATAGGGTTTGAGCTGCAGCAAAAGAGGTCACTCGCGAAATACAGTGACACTCGATTAATAAAATTCGTATATAATAATAATAGTAATAACGATAATGTTATATATTACTTTTTATGAAGTGACTCGAGATTAAAAAAAATAAAAAAATTATATAAACCCATACGCTTGCACACTGTATCATTATAATATATGTATGTACAATACTATCTCGGAGGCGTATCCCGGGTGGTATGGGGGCCAGATCCTCCCATAACTTTTTTTTATATATTTTAGACATTTTATGAAATGCTAGGTTTTTTGTAAAAAAAAAGCTATAAATATAATATTGTAGTTTATATTCATAAAAAATATGTGCTTAGTTATTTCTTTATAATACATGACGTAATGTGTATAGTGGCAATATGTATAGGTACAATAATATTATACCATTCATGTATAGCATAACATATACTATATTACGTCATAATTTAGTAAATTCTACACATGAGATTGTCAAGATATAGACAATGTGTCTATAATGGCTGATCTCGACACTATATTTGTTAAGCCAGGCAGCGGCACGACGGCAGTCAAACGCGATAGTTGCTACTGTGAAAACTAATACCATCATAGTATCATATAACTATAATAATACGTATATTTGCATAAAAATAAGCGCAACGAGAAATTTGAATTTGTGATGCTCAAACCTAATTTAAATATTATTTTTCATACACTTATTTTTATTATTATTTCTATTTACGTAAAGTATAATTTATACTTTAAAACGCCATTTTGTTTGTACATTACATATTAAGTGTTTTCCACTTATCCCCCCCCTCAAAGAAAAAAAAAACGCGACAAAAGTAATGCTTGGACTCATGTATCTACTACATATGGACATACGCGCGTAAAGATTGATTTTGTTCATCGTTCGTTGAATCTTTAGTAATTTCCGCGGTGGCCTGTGGGTCCGAAACGTAACCGCTGCCGTGGTCGATTTGACTTCAAAAAGAATTAACGACGCGATACTGCCGTGACGAGGGTTCGTGCATTAATTAACTAGAAATATTTCCATTCCGCTGTATTATTGTTGTGTAAAACGTCACATTCGCGTTCCAGTGGACTTTACGATTTGTAAAATGCGTTTCCGACCGGCTGCACGCTAAACAATAATATGCCGACTTCAGACTGGGGAACATAATAATAAAAATAAAAATGATATTATGGTTTGGTATCTGTCTGGCAGATATCAGTTGGTAGTTAATAATTATTAATTAATTTGCGTTATAATTACAATATTGCCTATTTAATATAATGTTTTTACTTTTTGTTAGTTCTAACTTCTAATACCTAACGTAAATGTTTGAAATCGACCAATATAAAAAAACTTTATGTCCCCAAAATATGTGATTGTTATTATTAAATGTATTTGATATACTTACTAATTATTGAAATTTTGTATTTTATATTAAGTAAATACTGCAATTATAGCAATACAATGGTATCTGCTAACAAGTATTTGTTTTTTTTAATATTATCCTGGAAAAATCTATTAGATATCAGCTCGCGCCGAATAACCAAGTATAAATATGAGATTGCATAATATGTGCTTTGCTAAAATAGGAAAAAAATATTATCGAAACAAACCTAGAACTTATATTATTTATTAATATTTCAAAAATATAATTACGTGGATTTTGAATGCGAAAAAATGTGCAAAGCTTAAAGAAGTCGGGCTGGCGTACAGTTTTGAACGCTCGTGTTTACCCCGCCGCAATTTAAATTTTTTTGTACGATGTATATTTCGTACGCATATTGTTTTCTATACGTATCTTTATTTATCCCAGT
The DNA here is from genome assembly GCF_005508785.2 of Acyrthosiphon pisum. Taxonomy (NCBI): domain Eukaryota; kingdom Metazoa; phylum Arthropoda; class Insecta; order Hemiptera; family Aphididae; genus Acyrthosiphon; species Acyrthosiphon pisum. Next base: position 31,001,142 of record NC_042494.1, read on the forward strand.
AATATCGACCGAACGGTAACAATTTGGAAAGGTTAGAGTTCTTCACTACTGGACTGTATATTATGCGCAAATATCGCAAAAATCCACGACTCGACGATGGTCTGATACACTATATTATTATCATTGATCGCATTATTATAAATTATAAAAATTGATTTGCCTGTACACATATAATATTATAACTTTTAATGATATTTATTTATAAATGTACACGAATTTATTTCAATTATTATTTAATTCAATTACAATTATTTCGAAATAAGTCGTACAAAAAGAAACGATGGATCGAAATTTATTATTATATTATATAGAGTCCGAACGTATTCAACTTTCGTACCTAATATCCGTAGTCCTTACTACACATTATACTGTGCATGATACTGTGTAATGATACTGTACACGTGCATCTATATCACTCCATTTATATAGGGTCATATACGATATAACAGATCAAAGCGTTTTTGCTGGAGTGAGTGGTTAACGACGCAGATGACTAGATACTAGATACTATATTATGACGACGGGTTCTTATGAATGTCGCTGTCATTACACTGCCACTTCGGAAAAATAATAATAATAATAGTAATATTACTAGAATATTATTTCCCTTGATTCCGAACGATAAAGTTTTCCGTAAAAAGACGATTTTTTCGCGAGTTGGCTCGACGAGAACATATTTATTATTATTACCATCGTCGTTCTCGTCTTCTTCTTCTTCTTCCCAACCCCCACCTCCACCGCCGCGTCCACGTCTCGCTGAACGGACGACAGCTAACTACAACTGTACGATTCCGGCCGAGTTCCCTAAGAGTAGTGCTCTTTTGTTAATGGACTGTGCAGTACGCCCTCATTACGGCTTCTTCTAATGAGTCGGAGATAGAAATAAATTTTACTGGAAACGAACATAAATCTATTCGCCACCGCCGCACAGCAACACGACAACGACGACGGCGACAACCAGCACGCGCACGCACACACATATATTTTATTATTGTATACCGTCGCTGTATAAAGGCCATTATGAAAAACATCTTTTGTTAAATTCATTTTCCGTTTTCGGGCATGGGTCTCCGAGGCACCGGAACTACAACAATAATTCGCGATTAGATAATAATAATAATATACGACTTGTTATATTGTGATATTATGTTTGCCTTTTATATTTAAATCATCTTCATGAGGCCTTTTTTAGGGAATTATACATTTATACCGATTACTTTTGTCTGTAATTTTTCATATAATTTAAAATTAAAAAAAAAAAAAAAGAAAACAATAAACTTGAGGTATATAATATTATAACGACGAACCCCGCGATGGTGCTAAATATTATTCAAAATGATGTAGTCTAATGTTAATTATAAACTGTAACTATATCGTGAGACTGTACTTGGCTTGTAATACCAACTGTCGGAGACAGACAAACGGTTTTTATCGTATTTTTTGTTTAGCGTCTAAGGTTTTTCTGACACGTAAATCGACCGACCAACAGATTTTTGGTTCACTCAGACGTGCAGGATACGCTTATTGCAAAGCTCCGTTTGACATTAACCATGTATGGACTTTTCGTAAACGCACTACTATTATTGTGGATGAGGAGCTTCTGTATTTTTTTCCGACAATCATAGCTCCTTGAAACCCTATTATTTTTATTTTTGAACAAAGAAAACTACTTCATGGAAAAGACAATACAAAAATTCATACCTATACGGAAATGTTTACTGAAACGAGGTTTAGTTTTTAATGTCCCAACTTTGACGATATATGTGTAAAATGTTTATGTACAATGTACATTAAAATTTACCAGTAACGTAAAATTATGAAGAAAAAAAATCGTAGAATTCTGCTGAAAAACAATAAAAAAAAAAAATACCTTGAGATCGTCGTTAAAATAATTTTGTTTAATTTTTGAAGCATTATATTAGTATCTTGTTGTCAAAACGTTTCTATGAGAATAGTTTGTAATTAAATTCGAAACACGTTTGAGCTGGAACTGAACTTCATACGTCAAATAGGAGTTACAAGTCGAGTAAAAGGCCAAAGCAATAAAGTGTATAAGCTATGCATCTACACCGTATGGAATAAACAACGTTCATAAAATAAACAAAACAATGGACAGAACTGGTAATAAAAATTTAAAATCGAATTTCCTATATCAAAAGTCATCATCGTCACCGATAGCAATGCATGAAAGAGAAAAATACTATTTTCTTAGTCATATACGACACACTAGAAATGTAATCAATAGGAAAAATAATATTTATTAAAAAAATAAATACAATTTTTTTAGTTTTATATAAATATAATAAATTACAAATTAATATATTAATGCATTAATTTAAAAATTCTCTGTGTGTTTTTGTAATTTTTTTTTAGCTCCCTGCCTATGTTTTAAATACAGCTAACCTCTGTATTGACATTAAAAAAATTAAATTAAATTCCAATCAGCGTCCGGGGTGTTTTTTCGTCCGCGCGCCATTTATTCGGTCGTTAGCGGGACTAATCCGGCCGGCAGACAATGCCATCAAACGACATTCGTTTTTGCGTTAAAACCAAACTAGAACGAATTATAGTCGTAATGGTATTATTGCGGAATATAATATAAACGGCCGTGGACTTGCGTGGACCGACACGAGCGCGGTGCAGGTTGAAAGCACCCGGTCGACGAGGGTGGACGACGGGTGGCGTTGGGTGGAAACCAAACGAGGGCGTCCGGAACCAGCGTGCTTTTCAATTAATCCACCGGCGATCGTCTCAGATACGGCACCGGAGAGCAGGATTAAAGGAAACACCCCAGACAGATTTACGTGCACACACACACACACACACACACACACACACATTCACACACATCTAAGAGTAATTGCAATGGCATTTGACTTTCTGCAGTGTGTGTTATTGGAGCGGCAATCTGCAATCAGTGTGATCACTGGTGGTTAGATGTGTGTGTGTGTGTGTGTGTGTGTGTGTGTGTGTGTGTGTGTGTGTGTGTGTGTGTGTGTAGGTGGGTGGGTGGAATTTTGAAGGAGGTAATTTAGTTTTTTCCCCGTCTCGAACGTTATGCCAAAAAAATGTCTATCTTATTCATTCTATCCAGAACGGGATGACTTTTTTGTCGATAAAATAATAATATACATGGTTTGCAACGAGTCAGTTAGTAGTAGACTTTTATAGTCTATACATTTGACTATTCATTATAACTGAAAAATTCGAAATATTTTTTTAAGATTTTACCGCGGTGCAGTTTATCAACGATGTAGTCTAATCGGAATAAAATCGTTAAACGGTCATTAATCTGTGAGCGGCAAACCAAAATTAATCATTTAATCAAGGCTGTCCTCTGTGTGGCTTTTCTTGTACGTAACACCTACGTCTAACGCCGAACGCTTCGTCGTTACTTGTACGCACACACACACACACACACACACACACACACACACACGATCCACTAATCCCAGAAAAAGCTTCCGTGCGGTGTGTAGCTTTAGTGCAACAACATGAACCGTCCCCGAAACCCGAGTGGATTTGTAATAAATCCCACCAAAGTCGGTTCTTTAAAACTTGGACGAAGAAACTGTGTTTATTTTTTTGCAACTCCTGGCTTCTGTAATCCTTGGATGACGATAAAGGCAGCGATACAGTGGGTAATATGAAAAAAATAACCACCACTGACCCATCAATTATATAATATTATTATGAATAGACCCGCATACGTAGTAGACGTAGTTTTTGTTGGCGATCATAATATTATTAATATAATATAGTACAACAAACTTAACATCGGAGAGGTTGAAAATGTCTGTACAGTTCATTACAGCGATTGCAAAACTTTTTTTCCCCCATATATAGTTACAATACATCCATCAAAGAACCGGGTCGGTGGAGAATTATCGCAAAGGGAAAAGAAATTCGCGTTCTGGCAAAGGTAAGGAAACGGTATTATTATTATTCTTATTATGTTTTTACAAAACATCCTATTTATTTTGAAGTTTGGAGAGGTATTTTACTAATGTGTTCACCAATTTCAATAGAAACGGCATGTCAAGTATTATGTTTCATACGTTAATATTCCATCGTGGTCTTATATTATAATATTATACCTCAGTTTAACTTTGACGTAGGACCGAGACAGAAAATAGTTACTATCCGTAATCCGTTATGCTTAAATATTATCAAAAAAATAAAATAAAATGTTTTTCATTAGTGAGCGATTAAACGACCTTTCATTTGTATATTAATACTCAAAACTTAATCATTATGATATAGGTAGATGGTAGATACTACCTACGCGTAAATAAATTTATGATTATATGGGGCTCGTTCATTACACTTAAGGAAATGTCAACACAATATGCGTGCCATTAGTTCTAAAATCATTATTGATAGTATACTCATAAAATCATAATAATAATAATATGATACATAATTTTCGTATTTTAAATATTATTACTATGATAAAATGTATGTTTGAACTTATATTAATTAACTGTTACCTATACAGTAATAATATTGTAGAAGTACGTGATATTTTAGTGATAGCCGATAGATATTGCAAAGTGCACATGAAACCATGAAACCATAAATATACACACGGTACACTAAACAACTTAAGTTTTAAAGTTTAAAGTTTACACATAATACAGGTATGAGTATTATTAATTGTTGATATTGCACGAGGGAAAAATAAAGATAAGCAACAGAGGGTAGATTGAGCTGTCAAATTGTGTTTCCGTATTTGATCAGTAGGTGCACGAGTTGCTACAAATATTGAGCGGAACAATAATAATATTATTATGTTTTGTTAGAAAAGAGATAAATGTTTTCATTGTTATGGCAGATAGTTATTTTGTTTTCAAATTGTGTACATTTTTTATACGTGGTTTTTTTTCATAATTTATGCTATATACCTATGTATAAAAAAATACAGTTCTCAAAAACACAGATAAAGTTCTTTTTTTCTATAACAAGAAAAAATTGTCTACGACCATTCAACGTGTCACAGCCAGAAATATACGTTTAAAAAAAAAAAATTGAAATTTCGTACTAGCTAAGTAATCAAAAGTTGTACAGACATTGCAGAACCACTTGTACATAAAATGACGTTTTGAAACACAATATTATGGAAAAAAACTATCATTACATTTGGTCTAAATATAACTCTTATGAAACCATTGCTCTTGAATTATACATTTATGAAATTATTTGATTGAAAAACTCGTTTGAAGTAAATAAAAAAGATTATAATATATATTTTATACTTGCAATGGTTTATTTTCTGAAAATGCACTAAAAATCCTTAACATACTTTAATTTATTTTGATAAGTCAGTAAGTAATCGTACAGAGTGCTTCAGCGAATATAAGTTCTGTGGAGTTGGTCTTACTTACTAGCAGTGTTACCACTACACGAAAGTACGTGATCATAACGTTCATGAAAAGCGTGGTGTTATAGATGGTTTATTCTCGGAAGACCGTACATAAATGTCCACACATAATTACGTATTATGGATATAATTACTTCCGTTTTGTTTTGACTACAAATAAGTCATTTTCGTGAATTATAATTATAATACGCAAGAGACCGAAGTCGCTACATATTAGAATATTATGACGTTGTACCTATAATGAAAAATTAAAATGACATTATGATGCAAAATATTTTCTACGTTTTACATAGAATTTAAATATTAAAAATTGTTCACAGATTATTATCGGAGTTCAACTTTTAAAAGTAAGTATAGGTACTCTGGTCTCTGGTTCTATTTTTACTTTGTGATCTATTAAGGCGGGCATTTTCTCGTCTTCCGATATTTTTTCCCATTAGGCTATAGTGACCCCACGGTATAAAATATCTCGCCCATAAGCTGGTCCCATTAATCTTACAACGTTTATCAACTATGAATATGACACGCGTTATGCCAATGAAACATCGATTTGTAAGCCAGAACGGTTCTGGAGTTGCTTTATCGGTTAAACAGAAAACGAGCAGTACATAATGTCATCATATCGCCTTCGTACGGCAACAGCAATCTCAATTTTTATGTCAACGTGCTCAGTCATTACTGCTATATGACCTAAAGGTGATTTACTTGGTATCTACTAGGTCTACTTGAAATTCAAACTGACGTACCTTAAGTCCTGCTGCTGCGTTGCCGTTTACGATTGCCGCGGCTGACGGGCTGACCGAGTTGGGGTTGCCACCGTTGGAAAGCGTGGCCACAGCCGCTGCAGCTGCGGCCGCGGCGGCTGCTGCGGCTGCCGATCCGCCACCGGCAGGGGCAGACGGTTGCGCTGGGCACGCGATGTGATTGCCGTAGTTGGCGGGCATGGAAAACGGCACGAATAGCATCTGTTGGTGCGACAGCTGGTGCTGGTGTTGATTGGCGGCCAAGGCGGTGGCGACACGACAGTGACAGAGTCCGTCCGCCAGTTGGGGCTGGTGGTGGTGGTTCAGTGCCGCGCTAGTGGCCGGAAACGGAAGTTGTTGTGGCTGTGGGTACGGTAACGTCCTGACGGCCAGTCTGCAGTTACCACGAAATCGTACGGGTCCAATTGATGGACGTATATGCTGGTGCTGATCTGTCGGAAAAGCGTAACAAGAGCACTGCGACGGCGGTGGTGGCGGCGCGTTAAGTGACTGTGGAGTCAGCTGAACCGTGTAGTTTTCAACGACTGCGGTAGTGGCGGCAACGGATACGCCGGTGTGGTGGAGATGCTGATGCTGCTGTTGATGGTGGTGGTGGTGGTGGTGGTGGTGGTCACTGATGTCGCACAAGTCGCAACCAGTGGTGGCGGCGGAGGTGGCGATCACGTGTTGCTCCTGTTGCTGTACACCGCGGTCGTGGTAACCGATCACCAAACGCCTCCTGCGATGAGTCTGCGCGGTATCGGTCGGTATGACGGCAGTCGTGATACCTGCACTGGTTGCACCGGCGAACGGATCCGACGACCCTTTCAACGTTGTTATGCCGTCCGTGGCTAGACGACTAAGTCATGTCCCGCGCGCGCGTAAGTGTATGTCTGTCGGTCGGGTTGTTTCGGATACGTTAGAGAGACGCACAAAGAGAGAGAGAGAGATAATGAGAATGAGAACGATAGAGAAGATAGATCGAGTTTGTGAGAGTATGCTTGCGAGAAGGATCGTAAAGAGAGACCGAGAGTGAGATAAAAATATCGACGGGTTGTTGAGAGATTATAGACGTAAATGAGCGTTAGCGAGTGGGAGACGTCAGACGGGCGAACGAACGAAACGAGAACCGGAACGGCAAACGATAAATAAACGGAAAATAAAAAAAAATTGTCCGCGGCGACACGCAGACACGTGGGGGCGTCGTATTTCGTTGATAACACACTGTCGGCGGCGGCGTACACTGAGCGCGAACCGACGGCGGCGGCGGCGTCGTATACGGCGGAGATTGCACAGCGTGTTTTCGCTTCGGTATAATGAGCAGGACTACTACCACCGCTCGTCGTCGGAACGGCGCAAAGGGGGTGTCGGTGGCTGCTGCCGATCAGACCCGTCAGAGAGCGCCTACGGACCCTTTTCATTTTTTTTTTATCCCTCGCGCGCGACAACGCGAACGCGTGCGTTACGTGTGTGCATTGTGCGCGCGTGTGTTGGGCCCGCTCTGACGCCGCAAAGGCCCCGTTTCAGTACCTGTCCTAACTGCTTATACCTAGGTATATGCGGTCGGTTGTATTACCAGCGACGTGGGTGTACGTCACCCATACGTACTGATGAAGCTGTGCGGGTATTATGCATCGATGGAGATCTAAACACAACAATATTATTGTCGAGCGTCCGTTGGATTTTTCATAGACTTTTAATGTCACATCTGCCGCGTGTACTATTGTTACTTAATATCAGATAATACGACATTTTATCGTAATTTCATACTCGTACGCTCTTTCTAAACCGACGGGTACAATCAAACAACGTTGTTATTTTATGCCCGACGATCGATTGTGTAGGTTGTTGCGCAAGAACGGAATACACTCATTCGTAAAAAAAAATTTTTTCAACACTATAATATTATTATTGTACGAGTAAAAATGTTCAATCCGATGAACATATTTTGCTAACTCATAATATTAATATTATGAAAAATTCATGTGAATATTTTAATAATTACCTAAGAATAAGACGTTTAGGTATTATTTAAATACAAATACGTTAATTTTTGCTATACATACCTAGTGCAGTACGTAATTACAACGACTATCATAGTTATTGTTATAACTATTATTTCAGATTCAAATTTAAAAAACAATCTTAAAAAACGATGACTAAATATTTGTTTTTATGAAAACTATTGCGTTATTATAGTAGCGTCTTATGGTTTGCACAGACACCACAAAATGCCCACGATGACTGAATAACCCAAAAATATAACCTATGACACATGCAAATATTCACCATAACAATTAGAGTGATATTTCGATTAAAAAACTAATATCGTCGGTGTAATTATTTATAATTATAAAGTACCTATCTAATATAATAATATATTATATTGTTTTGGTTTAGTGGTATGCAGTTAAACCACAGAAGCAGTGGCCATTCGTAAAAAAAAGTTTTTTACGTATATTCTATTTACTAAAATAGCTACAATGACTTAATGTTAAATAACAAATTAATGGGCTACACAAAATATGATTAATATAAGTTTATATAGTCTTGTAAGGACTAAGTTGTTAAACAAGGAATAGACTTTTCCCTGATGAATACTAAAAGGTTGTTTCCCATCAGTTGATCCGGTCCGAGAAACTCTGAGTTGTCATCAGAAAATTATTAGGTTTTTGGTGTTCAGTCAAAATGTGTTTATACTAGAAACTTTTAATTTCTTATATTTAACGCGCCAGTGAACGCGACTCTTTCCATAACACTGGTTATAAGTCACGTGTGAGCATCGTTATTTTTGGCAATTTTGCAAATGCTTTTTGCTAAAATACGTCTGGATCGTAATTTTAAAATTTTAAAGGTACCTACAATAAAAATACTTTTTTATCGTTTTATTATGATAAAAACACCTTGTACCTACTTTTTTTTTTACGAAACCGGGGTCATCGCCCGAGTTATCTGTATCTCAAAGAAAATCTAACTTCTGATTCTACAACCCATGCAATGATATTTTGTATATTTTTATCCATTTTTATGTACGAAACAATAACAATAAAAACTACGGCAAAACAAAAATAAAAATAACAGCAATAGTCGCGGCGTTCAGTTCTTCGTGACTAAATGACTTTGACCTTCGATAGACAGCAAAAAAAATTCATAAAAACGTATCGTTTGATTTTATTTATATAGGTAGTTTATGGATTAAAGGTGTTTATAATTGCAGACTTAATATTATGCAAGAAACTATCAAGTTAGACCTGAACGTGATTAATTAATATGAGCATATCATCACATCGCAACTACTGACGATCTAATAATTACCATGATAAATTTATGAACAATGTAATAGGTACTCAACAAAATAAATTATTTAATGTTAACGTTCCTAATACAATAGTGTAATTATTAATAATGTTGATTACATATACCCAAAAAACTCATCAAATATCGTCAAAGCTTATAATAAGCTATGTTGATTTAAAAGAAAAAAAGTATTAAAGGGTTTTTCACAATATAATTCTTTAGAAACTTCCCAGCCATATTTTTGATGTTAAATAGTACGCGAGTATAACTTCAATATTTTGCACAAGCCACAAACTGGCGGAATGCTGTATAATATGATATTAAAGGTATATCCAATAGTATTATTAAACTGATAAAAACTATATTATAAAAATAAGTTTGTGATCATTCAACTCTATACCTTACACAGTTTAAAATAGGTAGGTTGATAGTTGATTCGTTTTACAGCTGCATCTTAGAATTTTTAAATTAGGCCATTTAGTTATAATTGGGAAAAAAGGGATAAGCTATTTAGCTATATTTTTAACCTCGTGTTTAATATTAATTGTACCATCAACATTTTAAAACTTTCAATGGTTATAGTTCTTGAATCGTTAGAACAGATTTAAAGTACCATTTTGATCCAATTTTCTAAAAGATAAGCTACCATATATTTAAATCGAAGCACTCCTTCAGTCCTTCTGGTAAAAATTTTGTATAAAGGGTAAAAAAAAATAAAATAATAAATAAACACCATTGTAAAACCACTAGCTTCCTCGCTCCGCTCAGAATCTAAAATAAAACAGTTTTCGTTAATATTAAGCCCAACACACACACACACACAAAGACTGTTTGACTTTTGCGTTTTATTAAATTTATTACACTTATGGTACATTTTGAAATAAAAGGAATTTCTCAAATAATAAAATAAATATTTTTAATTTAATATTTGGAATACTTAAATTATTGTTTTAAATACGTATTAATTGTAATATTATCAGCACTTCTCATTAGGTCGACCTACTATTTATGTTCAGCTAAAAGTATTATTTCTGATACAAAAAAATTAATTTATCGTGCGTACCTATACCTATAAATTTAACCATTATTTTCACTTTCTACACGGGTACTATTAAAAATATAAATTGCTTGAAAAAAGACCGAATTTATAATGATAAACTTACAGCAATCAAGAAATTTACACACGTTAGTCTTTTACCCTTGCTATGATAAAACAATTAAAACTTTTTACGGATATTGTTCGTGTTCGTAATACGTATTGATAATAATATGTATTTTTGAATTTTATAAAATATATTTTGGCATACATTTTTTTTTTTGGAAACTCTCCAAGTCTGGTCTTACTAAGTTTTTTTTTATATTTTTCATTATAAAAGTCATCCACTCCATCCATGGAACTTAATCACATAATATCTAAACTATATTTTGATAATAAAAAGCTCGAATAGTAATATTTATAAATTCAATAGACTCACATGGCTTGCAAAAACTTAAATGCAAGATCGATTAATAATATATTTGAACAATTAAACGTTATGTATAAAATATTGTATTTTTTTTTTTCAAATATCATCTTGCTACTCTGGCTACAGAGTATTAAAGTGATATGTTGATTGAAAAAATTTAGCATACGTATGTGAGAAATCCAACTATATCGTACTTAAGGATGATTCGTATCTTGAGTGTCGCCTATGTTATTAAATTCAATAATGTCTCTAAAAAATATACCGATCGGATCCCCTAATAAGAGCACATTAATTAGAAACATGTTTTAAATACAAGTTATGTAGGTACCTACTTATATGCGTGTTATTAATGTTATATGTAAATATACCTTGAAAATATTATTTTAAACGAAAAACTATCCACTCGAGACAGTGCTATACCAAACGCCATAATTATATTACTTTTGCAGCCTGTCGGGCAAATTCTGAATTTTTGCGCGGCTTAATTTATTTTGCCTCCCCATTTATTACAAATGTCAATTTTTGACAGTAAAAGTTTAATTTATTCGAGTTAAATACAACAATCTTAAAAAAAAAAACATTTTACAGTAATAAAAATTAGTTTTTATTTGAAAAAAGCAATTTACGTGTACCTACATATAAAACAAGCATAGTACAGTTTACTATAAATCGAGTTTAAATATCAATACAAATCATTATAAATATTCTAAGAAAAATCAAAAGTAATATCAATATTTTGAATTTTTTTTTTTTAAATAAATATATATTAAATATGTAGGTATGATTAAATTGAAAAAGACAAAAATAATAATTGTTTTATATTTTGTATAAACAAAAATGTATTTAAAATCATTATTTTATTTTGATTTCAAGCCCTGGACCGTGTCACCACATGTGACACTCCATACATTGTGTAAAACCTCTAAATAATTGAAAATATGGTTCTCCAATTAAAATATACTTTAATATTCTAAAAGCCAGAATTTAAATTAACTCATTGCTGTAAGAATAAAATGAGTATGCTCAGTGAATCATACTGTATACACTATACGTTATGCAAGGTACCATAATCGCGATTCGATTCACCGATTGCATATCGTCAAACATTTTTTTTTTTGGTCACTCGCGAACATTGACGCGAAAATGGTTTGATCAAGACGTGATGTACCTACACGCATCAAACGGACGTTGAGATAAAGTCCGGGACGATCGCGTTTTCTTCCCACGACAGGCTGACCACGACAACAGAAATTAATTATTATCAGCATTCTTCACCGTTTGATGTTCGATAGTTGTATTCGTGATTACGCAATAATGTGTTGAAGGAATTCCAGAGGAGCATGTCTTCAACGTATATTTGCTAGTCCAAATCATTTCCGACCCGACGAATCTATAGTCACGAGTTTCCCAAAGATTATACTAGCCGTGGACGGCACGTCAAAATGTAAATCACAAACATGAAAACTCACACCATGTAACCTACGTTGTTCACAATGTTGAGTTCCTTGTAAGGATTTCCAGTTATTCATACGCGTCGACGACCATTATTATGAAGTTATTTAGAGTATATTATGTATTGTTCTGCGCTGTCCGTCAAACTTTAGCGGATATTAATGGTGTTATACTATTATAATAACATTAGATACAATGTGATTTAATTTGTAAATTTACAATTGAAGCATATAAGATGTGAGTGGGCGTACTTAAAAATCGTCGTGTAATATACATATTTAAATACATTTTACGATTGGGACTTCGGTAGAGACGTAGATACGTTCAAAAAAATAAATACCTTCAGTTATCACTGCAATATCAAAAAAACCAACAACATTAACAATACTCAACGTACTAATACTATTAAAATATTATAAAAGTGTTTTTGTGCGCAATAATGTTTAGAGCACGAAACTTGCACTCAATACTATTATAATTTTCCTATAAAAAAATGAAACAATCTTTATTTTTTGAGTCATGTACGATGGTACATAATTTTGTCTTGCCAAATACATATCTAAGGTTAATTTCGGCAGTGCTGCGACCACGATTATTTTGGTCGGACCCTATAATACATCTCGACGGTGACGCACTGTGGTGCTCTAAAATGTAACCCTAAAGTTGAATCAAATGATTAAAAACTCATATTAAACTTCCTTGTATGATATTAAATAATGATGAATGAATTTAAAAATATATAAAGGTAAACTGTTATCGTTTATTGATTTGTGATATATTAATAAACACCGTATTCACATTTTCCATATATTATATTGTTACATGTCACAATTGTCTAGTACCTTTGCTGTAGTTACAAATTTAATGTAGTTTTACCTACCTACTAATTAATAACATCCAATGATAATAATATACAGTGTTTATGAAGATTATACTACGTACATTTACATAGGTACATATAGACATATAGTGATAAATATACAATATTCTACGTTCCTTGTTGTTACATTTTAAATGATAAAGATACCTATTGAAACCGTAAAACTGGTCATTACTATCACTCCTGATTATTCTTTGCATAACAGTAGTTATTCGTTTGTTTCAGAACGGAATGAATAAAATGATCCATCCTCGTAATGTACTGTAATGTAGTAACTAGATAATTAAAATATTGATGCTTAAGCATATCCGTACATATTATGAAAAGGTATCGAATGTGTCTTTGTACAATTGTACATCAGAACTTTTTTGGGTTTACATGAAAAGTGAGTTAATTTCGACACAATTAACGGCTCAGATTTTAATGATTACATTTAATGCACTTTTTGTTTTTATGTCTGTGTTTTCAGTCGGTCAAACATTTTAAAAACAAAGCTATCTAACCTGTTTCACGAACTATAAATTGACTGCACAACGGTAGTAACTAATTTTACAACCATTTAACTAACGGCGTCAGAATTGCTTTAATTCGTCTAACGCAATCCCGAACCATAAGACAAGCTTAAGTTGTATGTTAACATATAATACATCAATAGCTACGTAACATTATATTTTGGGTAACTTTTAAAACACCGTTTCGTTTTGTACAACAAAGATATTGTTTTGCAATGGACTATTTCTTATTGCGTGAAACATATTTTGTTTTGCTATAATAATCGATTTTTGTTCTAAAAAACCTTCGTTCAGATTATGACACTGTGACAGTCATATTATATATGAATATTATGTATCAATAAATAATTCCAATATCTATACATTCGCAGATTAGCTAATAATTTAATATTCAGTGGAGCTGCATGCTTCCAAAATATGCGAATAAATAAATTAAAAATACTTTTTTTCAAAAGCATTTCAAAATATGTATTTTTTGAATAAAAAAAATTGTAAATGCATACAAGTTAGGCGTATACTATTGTAGATATACATTTTTCATTTTTACAAACTGGCACAGAAAACAGTCGTAATAGTTCAAGCCTATAGGTATCCTCTATTGTCTAGATAGGTTTACGAGTGTTCAATGTTCATGTTTCATTTTTTTTTTCATCGTATTTGTACGTTTAAGCTTTAAATATTACTCATCTAGTGTTGAGAAATTTCCGGGGATGTTTAAAAATGGAAATATCAAAAAATTGTGAATCGATTATTAATTATTTTGTTAAATAATGGCGTATTTAAAATATTATATTTAAAATTGTTTTAATATTTGGATTTTAAATATATAGATAATAATATGCATAATATTATGTACCTATCTAATAATAGAGATAGTTCCAACATAAATTTAATAAAATAAAAACAAATGTGTATTGTGCATAGACTATTTTCATTAAAATATTATAGGAAATATGCAATCATTTTGTTTACGTTAAAACAACTTCAGTTAGGATTTAGGTACCACTTTAAAAAAGAAAATCTTTCGTGAAATATTTAGTCATTTGAGTAATATTTATATAAATGAAAGCTCGTGAAACTTACAATTATACTGCGTTTTGTTAGAGGTCTTACTTATATCAAAATATGCAACAATACTGTCTATTAAATTGCAAAAGAACGGAATATGCATTATATTGTATATATATATTATAGATTTGATTATTATAAAACATTCGTATATTAATAGGGACAAAATAAGACATTTAAACATGTTATTTCACTTTTAACACTTGGCCAGTTTTGGCATGATGGCGATGAATTAATTAACACACCACGGAGAACCCATGAAAACGAAATAAAACTCTACTACTTAACCAATATATAGTGTGACGCAATTCATGTATACCTTGTTTACAGGACGCAACTAAGGTGGCCTGGTTAATTGATATGGATAAATGGTAAATGTTAACGTCCACGTGTCGCTTATCATTGTGTTTGGACTGCAGAATAACAGTCATTCTGCGGCACAGACTTTTGTATAATGTATTATATAGATGTCTGCGTTCTGTGGTTACACAGTGGCACACAGTGTTGTAGCTATACATATTATCATAAAGTACGTAAGACATGTCTACAAGGCACTATAGAATATGCATTGTACAGAATGTCTTCCATACCAACTTGGACATTCGGTTGAAGATTAATAATTCATAGTAAATTATTATAATACAATATTGGAAAAGATTCACATTAATATTATCTTATAAATATTTGTATTATTTTATTTTTTACGCCACTGCATCCGGGATACCAAACTTTCACCACAAGTCTGCACGAAAAAAAATTAAAAAGATGGTCACCGACGACGGCTATTACGCGGATATAATATGCGCACGTTGTGTACCTATATAATTGTATAGGTAATGATGATATAAAGTTTCGGTACATCAATGATATATAGACGTATATCGATGATAAACCGACGATGATAATATAATACTAAATAATATATTACTCGCAAAACGGCTTAATTCTTCGACAGCAGCAGCCGGCTATTGTACGCGGGTATATAAGTCAACACGCCGCGACGATAAACACGCGGTATGCCGTCATATTATGTACCTATATATTGTAATAATAATATTATTATTGTACTACGTTCTGTTTGCTCGGCAATATACGTTGTGTGTATAATAATATATACGAGGCTACAACACTAGTCCTACAGCCGTGCGATACGATATAGCCTCTATATATATATAGGTACAACATAATATATTATAATGTGTTCAGCCGGAGTATAACTCCGACTATACGATGCAGACCGCATTATCGTATAATAAACTATATGGTATTATTGCATATGTATGTCGTAATATTATGACGAACAAGTTCTACGCGAACGAACAAAATATTTATAGATTTATTTCGAATTTACGTTGTATGGTGCTAGTTTTTTTTTTTTTTTTTTTGTCGTACTCGTCCTCTCTAAAAGTGTCAATTTCTTGTGAATCAATGAAGACGAATGCAGACTAAGTATGAGGGCATTTTTTCCGATGAGGACACGTCGCCTGAGAATGTGGGTTTTTATTTTATATTGTGAGAAACCTAAAAAATGTATTAGATTATTAAAAAAATAAAAAGAATGAATGATTATGGTTTATAATAAAATATGCATTTATTTTACATAACGAAAGACAAATAATATTTTTCTTAATGGCATACGTATATAAATTATGAATACTATAAGAGGGTGGCATACGATAACGATAAAGTCAGCAATATATTTTTTAGAGGGCACGATTCAACATAGTATAGGCTGACATAATCAAAAATACATAAATATACCCATTAGTTGGTGAAAGGATGACACATGATACATAAGGGATTTATTAACATTATACATATTTATAAAAGAGGGAGAAGGGGGTTTTTGGTTGAGATACATCTTACTGTAATGAAGACTTGAGATGCTGGTCGGTAGTTGAAAACTCATCTGCTAGCTCTTTTGTCCACCATGGTACGTGAATATCACTTAGCCCATCATGGCGTCGGGATGCATAACATGGATAACTCTGGTACACAGTGGTATTGTCGTGACGTGGCCGAAAAACAAAAGTGGTTTCTTCACCAACGTGTGCGTATGGCTTGTCGGAGCTCACGTTGATCGGTCGGAGGTTGAATAAAATGTAGCTAGGGTGGCAATTATTGAGCAAAACCAATAGGAATAAAACCCAATGTAGGCCTGAGAAACGATGAATGAATGGACCTGGAAATACTAGGGACAACAGAATGGAAGGAAAAAATCCAGGATCGCGGTGGCTAAAATTCTTACAGAGTTGTAAGACTCCATAAAGAAGAAGAACGTAGAAGTAATCATACAATTATTGGTGTATACTTACGTAACTTAGAAAGTAGAAATAATTGAATATGAATATGTACTTACATTAATGGCCATTGTACTATTTAAACTATTACTTTTGGAAAAAAAGCTCACATTTTAAAATTGCGAGTGGAATTCAAGTTGTATTATAATAATAATACTGTACTACTGATATACGAATAGCTTAACTAATTATGAAAATTAAATAAAACTTCACACTCTACTGGAATCTCATGTATTCGTTATTAACGACGAGTTCGTTCCACAAAAGTAAACCAACGTGACGTCAATTATTGTGAATCGATCTTTGTAAAAAATAGTAATAAGAAAACAATGGAACT
Organism: Acyrthosiphon pisum; assembly: GCF_005508785.2. NCBI lineage: Eukaryota > Metazoa > Arthropoda > Insecta > Hemiptera > Aphididae > Acyrthosiphon > Acyrthosiphon pisum. The sequence goes on from NC_042494.1 coordinate 31,018,577, forward strand.
TTTGTATGGATTCAGTAATAATTAATAAATTGTTATGGTTTTATTTATTATTTTTTGAGATACCTTGTCCCCTTCTACTTTATATTATTATATTGGACAGGCTTCCGCTATTGTTATCTACAATACTACTAATTACTATACATATATAGAAATATGTATATTACTATATTGTATCAATCGAATGAAACACAATACTATAGTATTATCCCATACTCTCTGTTAACTATATAAATCTGGCCCGTTTAAAAAACTTAAAGAAATTACAATGGGTAGTTCTTAATAAAAGCAACATATTATTATTAGTATAGTTCCTATATTAGGTGCATCAACAAATAGTTTTCGTGATTGATTTGAAATTTCAAAATAAATACGACTTTGATGTTTCGAATACTCTGAAATTACAAACCATTATTATAATATTTGTGTAATAATGCTAACTAGTAATATTAGTAAATAATGGTAACACGTGACCATTTTTATTCATACATTCAATACTCAGTGGACGTATAAAATATCACTTTAATCATAATAATGTGTTTATTACCTGACTTTTTTTACCGATTTGCCTCACTTCTGTGTTTCATTAATATGAAAAAACAATTACCTACAATGCTGAGTTACCGTATTATATGAGCATAAAATAAATTTAGTATCCCAAACAAAAGTGGTAAATATTAAACAGAATATTTAATTTTTTATTGCACTTTAACAGACAATATTATCGGTTATACACCAAGGAACATCACTTTCGTTTCGTTTCAAATGTATATTTATTTAATACATTTTATCAAATATAAAAACGTACTTGCCTGGTTGATAATATTTATTTTAAGAGTATTACTTCTTACATTAATTATCTAAATAATATATCAATAAAATTAGTTTTTAGTTAATAATGTTATAATTAAATATAAGTAAATGCATACCGTTTTAATCAATATTATGTTATTCTTACAAGGTCCATTATACATAATTTACTGGCGGACCTATTGTTACATTCGTTTTTAAACGTAATAATTGTGTTACATTCATTATTGTAGAATTAACTAAGACAAAACTACATTAATTCAAATCAACTTTTTTAATTAGAATGATATTATACGTATGAAGTGGATCTATATTTTCAAAACATACTCTTAATGTTACTTTTATTAATATCATCAATCATTACATCCCATAATATTATACTGATATAATATATATAAATACCTGCAATATAAACAAATATATATATCTTAAACGTTTTAATGATTGTTAATCCTCAAAAGCTTATTAGACTATTAGTCTTGTATAGTTAAATTGAAGATGACCATTAAACCTGTTAATTTATCATTAGTGGTCACATTTAGAAGCATTTGCATTTTGCGATTCGAGGCTCTCTTTACAGAAATTCATGGAATATAGAATTTTATGTTATAATTCTTATTTTTAATTTTTTTGCATTTTTAGGTTTTACGGACATTTCCTAGTATTTTTGGTGCATTTTATTCATTTTTGTACTTTTTTTTTTTTTACATATATTTTGATTTTTCTTGTTGGAAGTTACACTTTATTGTAACACATTCAGTTTCCATTAGCTTATCGATTATATACGTTCATTATTTTTATCATTTGTGGTCACAATCAATGATTATTTAATAAACTGTATGCAAATACTATTTTAATAAGGTCTGGTCGAGCAGAAAAAATTTCCAAAAGTCAATCAACTTATTTCAAACTGCAAAAAAATATTTTTGAAGACTCCTTCGAGAGTAAACATTTTTAAAGAGATAGCACATGTCATAATTATGACTATAGTACATGAATTCTATAAAACGTAAATTTTGTAAAACGTAAATATTTAAAAAATTTAAGTCATTATAAAGTATTCTTTACTGTTTTTGTGGTCTTCAATAGTAATTTTTTTGATGTTTATAAGTAATTGAAAATTGTTTTTTATGTGTGCATTTTTTTAAATATTTTAAGGTCATCAAGTTCGAAGACCTAGTTATCATCATCACATTTTGAAAAAAATATAGTATTATAAGTTTTAAGTTTATCTTTGTCGTACCTGAAATCTCTTTTAAAACTTTAAAAAGTATTATTTTTGAGTTTATGAGAAATCAAATTTGTGTTTGCCATGTATTCTAAACTTACATAAAGTATAAATCTATGTAACTTAAATTATTATGTGACAATTTAATAGTTATACAGTGACAGTCGTGGTTTACTGATGCGCAAATATTTGTATAAAATGTGTGGTTGGGACATCATCAATCGTACAAAAAACAATGTCCTTCATGATCTCAGTTATTTCTGAGAATTCATCAGTTAACTAAACAAAATAATCTCATTGGCTTGCTTCATTGGTTCATCCACATCTCTCATCTGATCGTGTTTGCTAAATACATCAACACCTTTCGAGTTCATGATGTAGCAAATTTAGAGACCAACAGCCGTAATTCAATCCAACGATTGCAGTTTTATAAGACATCAAATTACGTCACGGGTCGTATTTGTCGATTTCAGTACATTTCTCTGTAGAATTTTGAATCTGGTTTTCGACGTTCATTACATACAGCAATAGTATTTCCAACTTTTTGAGACATAAACTATATGATGGCTATTTGCTATCACATTATTACCGACATAATACCTATACTATTGAGATTTTTCTATTTTATTAGGATCTTTTTTATTTTTTTTAGTAATCCACAAGTATTAATTACCTGCTTATTTCCTGTTCAACCATCGTCTTCATAAGTTTTTTTTTAGTCTCAAAAAATGTTTAAACTAATATTAACTATGGGTACCCTATAATTTTTAGTGCATTTTAAATAAAAGTTTCCAAATTAACGAAGAGGAATATCTAAATTTCCAATAAATGCAACTATATTCTGAACACAATAGTAGTAGCTATATTTTTTTTTGGTTATAATTATTAGCCAATAATATAATGCAATTAATATTAATTAACCAAATGTATGGCTCTATTGCGTAATATTACATTATTTTCTATCATGCTTATTCATTAACTAAATCATATCACGTTACCATATTTTCGATTTTGTTTTCGAAACATCTATGGCTACTGTTGTAATCAATAATATATAATGTGACAAAAGTATACATATAAATTAATCTTAATTCCTAATCACTTACAATTACAATTAGACTAATTAATATAACAGGGCTATACTTGATGTGAGAAGTCATCCAGTAATGACACTCACCAATTGTCTTTTTTTTTTTTTTTATTTAATTTACATAACTGGTAGTGCTTTGTCTACGGATTTCAGATGGGAGGGGGATGAACAAGTAGGTCACAACACCATTTCCTTTTTAGACGTCTGGGTGGGTTTCCAGGAATAAAAACGACTGCGAGATTCCGAATTAACGGGTTGCTGTTGGAAGCAAGTCGATTGTGGAAACGTTGATAGTGGGTTGTAGCTTCTTCGTGTATCATTTTAATTTTTAGGTCGGAGTGGATACTGAGGTTTGAGACATAAGAGGGGGGCATTTAAAAGTTTTCTGAGTGCTATATTTTGAAAGGAACTGGGCAGTTAATTAGGAATTACATTACATTTTTAAATGTGAAATATTGTAACACTATAAACTATTAGGATGTTTTTTTCAAGATATTATTCAGACACAAATATTACGTATGTTTTGACGGAATCTTTAAGAATGAAAAAAAAAACTTCTTACTTAACAATCAAAATCTATATAATATAAATATATTCTATACTTTCTAATACAACCCACTCGTGTTTTCGATGTCTAGTCTGATATATTTATTTTTGTACAGTCTCCGACGGTCTTAAATCGGATTTTCTATATAGCTATAATACACATTGTAGCAGTCGACGTCATCACACAAAATTGGTCGTGTGTCTGTGCAAGTGAGTTATCCGTCGGTTTTCTGCTGTCCACCCGTGACGGTTATTATTGGAAACTTCCAGACGAGTCGCGCGCCGACGACGACGGCACGACAAAAGGTCCAAAATCACGACAACCCGTCGCCAATCGCAGTCTGCAGACGTATCCGCCGCTATTACCGGAAACGAAATAAATGCCATCGCAGCTGGGCCATCGATTCCGAATTTCGTTACACGTTTTGCGATGTTTTCATTCAATGTCCGTTGTTTATTTTTCAATAACGATCATTGTCTTTCGTCGACTGTGGCTACCTAATGATATCGTTAAGTAGATCTATCGTGCAGGATCGTATACGTTTCTCGTGGATGATGATGTTGTATTAGATCAGAAATGATTTATAGAAGTATTTCGGAGGGTCGGGTTTAGTTTTGAAATATGTATATATATTTTTTATAGCAGGTATATAAAATATTATATAATATATAGGTATATAAAAAGAGAATATTATATAATATATTTTATGTATAAACACGAGTATATTATTGAACAGTATTTCCCGTATAACTATATTAATACATTAGTGTTTGAATTTAGTTTTATCGTTGATCATTATCCGCGGGGATTAGATACAACTTACAAGACTTGTACCAGTGACGTGTCACAACAACGCTACTGCCTACACTAAAATAATAATATTATGTTATCGCAAAAATTGTTATAACCAATAAAACAAAAAAATGTCCGTTAGCACCCTGTGTGTCACCACAATTTAGACATTTTTCAAGATTGGTCGTACCGCGAAAAGTTTGAGAACCTCTGTTGTAGATGATGCCTATACAATATTTGCATTGTCAATATCAATGCCCAACGGACTCAAGACCGAATTTCTGAAATGTATCGATCCCAGACCGTGGCTGTGCAACTAGGAAATAGCGCGAACCCGATTTGTTCTCGTCTAATCTGATAAATGTTGTCTCGATATTTTGATAATATAAAAAAAAAAACCGAAAATGTATGTAATAATTATAAAAAAAATATTTGCGTGGGAAACTCAACTCTTTGTCTTTTGATTATATTTTTATGATAACTTAGTTACCGTACATATTTATACATTTTATACATATATTATATACGTAATGGCTATTAGCTTCCTAGTATTTTGGAAACAAAAAAATATAATAAATAACTTATTTTATACTTGTATTCATAACAATTAATATAATATATTCATTGCTGTGTACAATTGTATGGATAACAAAAATTAATATTGTGGTAGGTTGTTGTTTTATAATTGTAAAAAGTTTTATAGGTAGTATAAAGTTGGTGAATTAAATTCTAACAATAATTTTACAATCAACCGTACCAACTGTACCACAAGTTGTTATTAACAAAAACAAATTATGCTAATTTTTATAGGTGCATAAGGTTAGGCACTTATTTGATACGATTCAGAAAAAAACGTGGACAGGATAATTATATCATTTTACTTTTTGGTTTTGTTTGTGGGAAAAAAGATTTGAAAATTTTTAAATATCCTCGTACCTATATAATAATTATTTTTAAATATCATAATAATAATATATGAACCCCTAGATACAGCGTGATTGTTTAAAAAGTAAAACACCGTTCAACTTTATTCTAAACACATACTTTTAATCAAATTAACTAATACTCGTTCGAAATTGTATTATTTTTTTTCATCAAAATTCTCATAGTAGGTAGTATTTTTTGGAAGATGTAATAAAAAAATATATGCTATAATAATTCCGAACATTAATTTCCACATATTGTACAGTTCATGATGATAAATTCACGTATAAAAATATTAAATATCTAGTAAAAAATCGATAATTATTTCGTTTAGATACATTTTACAAAAAATGTTTTTGTAAATTGTTCAATTTTAATTGAGTGTTTTTTTTTAATATGTACGTACCTACCTGAAATAATACAAATTAAAAATACCAAAACAAAAAAATAATGAATTTATTATTAAAATAGTTTTAATTTATGCATCGTTGTACCTACTCGTATATTATAATTTCATTTATCCGGTATTCTTTATTTGATTAATACAATTGTTTTCTTTGACTATTTGCAGCTGAAGTGATGTAATATTTAAATGTATATATAAAAAAAAAAATACCTTTTATATTCTATTTGACAATCATGTTTTAATTCGAAGCGAATAAAAAAATATGTCTAATAAATCAATAACAATGTAAACGCGCGAAATTGCAATGCTGATATGGAATAACTCTTTGACACCGTCGGAAGCAAATGATACAATATATATGCATGTAATATTTATTAAATTTTCGAAATGATATTGAATTTCACTTTTTATTTTAATTTATCACTTCATATTTCAAACCATAAACGATAGAAGCAAAATGTTATAAATCAACCGGACCACATCCACCACCACGATGGGTATATATTACAACCCCTGCAGCGTTTTACCTCCAGGGAAATTACTGGTGTTGAGAATTTAAATAAACAAAAAAAAAAAAAAATTATAAAAGATAGCCGATAAAAAGCTGTCGACCTTCATGATGGAAGAAAAAAACTCAAGTAGGGTAACATCAAATCGCCAATGGGACTCGGTGTATCGTGCACTCCAAGCAAGATCCAGGAAATGTTTTATTGTCATAAATATTAAAATATCCTGTTAAACTTCACAACTGACTCCAGGAAAATATAAGAACACTAGAAATAAGATCGATGTGACGTACCAGTTATTGCTTGAAATATATACTTATCTACGAACATTTTTTTTGTACTTAATCGATAAAATATATTAAATCAAACTAACTAAAAAAACAAAAAAAAAAATGTGGGTAAGTGGATGTCGCTCTGCTGTACAGTAGGTTACAAGTGGGTCACTGTATAATTTATAGTATTAAATTTGAATTCAATGATATGATATCACTGTATAAGAAAAACGAATCTGAGGGGAGGCGGTATGTCAGTCGAGGTATAAGATATATTATATACTTATCTATGGTATTAAAACAAAAAAATTGACCAATAATAGGTATATATAATAAATTCCAAATTAATCATATCACAATATCCATTAGGTACCTACTTATAACGCGTTATACATCAACAACAAACCGTGATACTATCATAGATATATAATAGTATACTTTAGAAGTTTCAAGTACTCACGAATAATATTATACTATCACAAAAAATAACAAAAATAGTTATTCTAGGTTTTTTAATATGTAATTTTGTCCAAATATGAACTTAAAATTACTATAAAAATAAACTGTGCTTATGTATTTTTTAGATTTTTTGGTAACAGAATTAACTACTTACGTGGAATCTTGTTTTAAATTTTCAATCCTTAGATATAAAAGTTGAACATTTTATGAATTTTTAACTACAAAATAATTATTCAATTTAAATTTCATACATTTTGTCAAAATTCGATCTTTAAATGCTAATAAAAAAAAATTTGTGCCTATGTATTCTTAATATTTTTCAACTACTATTGTAACAATGTTTTTCACGGCACTTTTGAAAACTATACTGGACAATTTTCACCTTTGACCCCCCAAAGTACCAACTAGATTCACTTTCCTATGAAAAAAGATACTGTTGAAGAAAATCTAAGCACTTTTACTATCCTAAAAGGTGATGACAGACACAATAAAAAAATAAAAAAAAACCACTCATCATTGTAAAATCAATACATTCATCGTTCCACTCAGAATCTAAAATAGGAAAGTTCAAAGTAATATAATAAAAAACAATAAACTATAAAGTACTTGCTTCCAGGTGTTCGAATTTCTATTCGTATTGATTTCTTATGAAATTATAATAATATAATAATTTTAAGATATAATATAATGGTATAAACCATTTAAACACAAAAATAGATAGCATTTAAGTATTATAATAGCTACCCATAAAATCACTTCATGAGATCAATGATAAAAATAATATTATTTAGTGAGTTTTAATTCTTAAAGTTAAGTTTTTAACTGTTAAAAACTGCTTTTATGGAAAAGAACAGTAAAAAATATTTTACTCGTAAAAATTCGTCATGCTTCCACATGATATCCTACAAATTATTATAATTGACTTTGAATTAAATATTAAAAAAAAAAAGATAGATAGATCATAAAAAAAAAAAAATGTCTCATTTTTACTGTAGATGACAGAATATGCATTAACATTGTATTAGTAAAATGTATGTTTCCATCTGTTGCACAATTAGTTTTTCATGTAATGATAATCTGTAAATTTAAATTTTAGTTGCAGTATGCATATTCATCACACAAACAATTGTAAGTTTTTGTCGAGAAAAAAAAGCAAGTTCCATCTTTGTAAAACTTCTTGTATACATATTGTAAAACTTATTTATATTGCAAGTTACAACATTCTTTTGAGACGATAAAATTACAAAAATAAAAAAGTGGTTATACCCATGAAGTGTCAAAAGTTTTGTATCATTATTTTATTTTATGAACTGGATAACGAATCATCTTTTAGGTCGTTTCTTCCACTCCAAACTCGAATATTCTAATATTTTCCCGAGAGTATTACAAATGTACTTCCGTCCTATGATTACCCAGAATAAAAGGTATTTTTAACTTTTCAGAATAAAAAATGGAACTACCATGAAAAATCTATATGAAATCAGTTATTGTTACGTTTTTAAATCGATAGAGAACCCTCTACGCGATTGTTTTTGTGTGAAAGTACAAACAGTGGAGGTACCTGTGTGAAAATTGTATTTTGTAGATATTTTAAAACATTGTAAGAAAATTGCTAAATTAATATGATATTAAGTTAGAAATTGTTTACTTTTCAAAGAAAAAATTATGCTTATATGATACCTACTATGTTTTAATCGTAGATGCTCGTGATATGTATTCATAGTTTCTCGGCTATGGACTTATAATATTGAATGAATATATTATAGATTTTTTTAACGAAAATAATAACACACGCGAAGTCACTATTATTTTGACTAAGGGGACTTTAACTAGAATAGTATGGCCGAGAAAAAAATAATGTAGAATTGAGTTGGAACAGCGTAATATTGAAATCGTTTAGCTATGATGAATTCAGTAAGATGCCACTTTTGACTGAATACGTTTTCATCGGGGAGACAGTTTAGATAAATGACAGAACTCGATTCACTGTGCGTATGAATACATACCATAATAGCTATAAATCTTAATGCATTGTGTTACGGCGTTATTATTATTCCTCGGGGTTTATTTTAATGTAAAATTCTACGCGTTGGATCAAATCACCAAACGTGTAAGTTCCGTTTGGTAGACGTGAAAGAATAATATTATAATATTATATTATTCACGGAGCGTACGAAAGTATAAAATTGATTACGTTTTCTCTATTTAGTCGAGATTTGAAAATTATATTATGGCTTCCAAGCTTTTGTTATCAAAATCGCGAAAATAACGTGGTACGATACCTAAACGAGTAGCTGGTATCTACGTGTAGGTATTAATAATACGCTGTTATTTACGTATAATTATCTTCTTTTTTTTATAAAAGATATTTCCACAGTAAAGCCAAACGGATGAAATACATAAATAAAAGAACCGAAATTTTTACTATAGCTTCCTTCTGTGTAACTTCAAAAAAAAAATATTTTTTATATTTTGGCGGTTCATCGATTCCCTTCATCGGTTCAATAAGATATGTAGTATCAGTAGATTTATAATACTAGATTTATAGTATTTTAAACGCACTTCTTTTTTCTTTTAATTCTCTCTTAGTAGTGAAGATTAGTCGCATAATTTATTAATCTATAATGTCTTATCAACCTTTGACTCGGATTTGAACATAATATTATGATACACTGTTCATTGATATCATCGATAATTAACGGCAGAATGTGTCACAATGAACAATCGTTTTAATTATGTATTTTAAACAAACGCATACAAACGAAAATGATAAGACTAAAACCAAAATTGTTACCTTTTATTTTTTTTGTCTACCTATTTTAATTAAGATAATATTAATTACGAACCGGAACATACATAATGGAAAAATAAGAAAATTTGATAATATTAATAGACAGTAAACCTTGACATGAACGATATGATGAGCAAATGAGAGGTGTAATTCCTGTGGGTGCATGTACATTATTTTTTAAAATTAGGTTTATATCTTGATTTTACTCAGCTTCAATCGTAGATAATGGTTTATGTTTTGATTAAATATCTGTGTAAAAAGATCAACCTCTGTAGTAGCTAGCGGAATGTTACTGAGGTCCTTGATACAAGATGCATTAGGTACACTCAGGTCGGGTAATTTTAAACCATTTTTAGTCAAGCAAAATACGATACTTAGACTAGCATAATATACATATTATGTAGATAAGTATACTACGGTATTACATTATTGTGAGTCTTAGTGTTTTATTTCTGCGACTATCTCTCTAAACGATTACCTCGTTGACAAAATAGCTAGTATGTATTGTTATTAAAAATCGTCCACATAAGCAGTAACGAATCGATATAGAGCATAGTAATGTTCATATTGTTGCCAAAACTATGTCCTTCCAAGTTTTGATTTATGTACTTTAATCTTCTTACTATAATAATATATTATATTCATAATTATTATTTACTACTCCTGTTCTGCTAACATACTAGATTATTTACATAATTGAATTGTTGTTCTGTGGCATGTACCTATACTATTATGTCACAAAAGCAAAAAAAATACAATATTATATTAATATAGTATTGTTGATTGATTTCAAAACTGATTATCTATACGTAGGTATATAATATATGACATAATATTTCCACTCATCAAATTCAAATTCAAATTTTGGCTAAAATATAATACAACGATTTTAAAATTTTCATAACATCATTTTTTTCAGCACGTAGTCGAATATTATCATATAATACATTATATGTGACGTGTAAATTGTTTATTTTGTATATTTTAGAACATGTACAAGGTATAGGTAATAGTTTTCAAGAAATATGCATTTCCGGTCGTGATGAGGTGGTAGTTGGTGGCGATGTGACCAGATTTTGGTCGGGGTGTATAGTTCAAAAGCGAAAACCAAAGTAGGAATGTTTTCGTCGGCCCGAATAAAAAAATTGTACTGAAAATGACGACCGTCCGGCTGGTGCGTGTAGCTGGAAATTGCCAGTTTGTGTATGTGTGCGTGTGTGTGGTGTATGTATGTGTGTATGCGTGTGTGGGTGAGTGTGGGTGTGTGTGTGCGCATCGTGTGTGTTGTATATTAATCCGTTTTCGGCATAAAACTGTCATGTCCTCCTACGTATAACGCGTTGGTTTTGGGAGCGAGTGGCAGTGAGTGGAGTAAACGTGTCCGCATCAATACAATTTTAGTGTGACAACCCCGCGGTGAATCGTTAATTTCCATCCGCCACATACAAAACGTTCGCATCGCGTAAGTCAATAAATTCATACACACGCTATGTGCATTCGTTTCTGTATATTTCTAGCGCGCGAACGTGACAAAATCAATGTCCGACCGAAAACCGAACACGACTCTCGCACAAGTCCAAAACCACGATATGAAAAGCATATTATAATAATATCATCGATACAATATTGCAATGATACCACGAGACATAATGATAATATTATGGCGTCCACTTTATAATATGGCTGCGTGAGTATTTTTACCATGTGTACACATATTATAAAAATGTAATATCATACAAAATTAACTAGGTACTTACGAATATGAACTACACCTCCATCACAAGACGTATAGTATAACTTAAAGTGGGTATGGAAAAAAATTATAATGATTAGTTTTGTCAATGTTATGATTATCTTCAAAAAGTAAACAGAGAACATATTTTATTAGATTATAAAAAAAAAATATAATACTGTTAATCAGTTGTATATACATCGTGATAATCGAAAAAAGAGTGTTTCTCTCTTCCTCTTTCTCATTCTCTCTCGTTTGATCGTGTATTATTTATAGGTAATAGATGTTTTTGTTTGATATTAATATAATTTTTTTTATCAAACGCTGCTAATTTTCCTTACACACTTAGACACTTTTTATAAAAGAAATGAAGGTCTTCAGTTTGGAGTTACAGAAAGTATATAAGTGGATGGTATTCGTCACTGCAGATCTCAAACCAGCAGTGAGAATAAAACTATAGAAACTCTAACACACATCCGAGGCGCCCGTGCCTGTCCAAAAATGAAGCTATTGCACAATTCGTCTCATCATCAGATCCGTACGATAATAGCAAATATTTTTCATCAAAAGAAATTAATCAATGTGTATGAGAAAGCCGGTTTGCTTATTGATTGAAGAAAATAACGCACAGAATTGGCGTGTGGTTATCATCGTAAAAGAAAATAATAAAGATCGTGGTCTCATTATAGACCCAACGGTTCGTTTGGAAACAAATCACCCAAAGCAAGATAGTGCAGTGGATGAAGAAAAGAAAAGTATCATTCTGTGAACTCACACTCCACGGCTTCAGAAGCAATACGGTATCACAAGTTGGGAAGAATTTGGACTTTGGTTTGGACGGCTAAGTATAGAGAGGGGTACAGCTTTAGAGTTCTTAAATCATTCTCCCGATCATATAACCTTGCTACTGATGACTTTTTCAAAATAATTTTAAGAACATAAAGAACTCGTTATAAAAATGATAAATTACCATTTATATATTATGTAGTTATAAGTTTTTGTTTCTCTGCTTTATTATGTGCGTGTATTATTTAAAAATGTTATTATTTATTGAATATTTTAAAGACATCATAGTGTGATTTAGTAAATTATCAAATTTTAAGCCATACATTTTAGAGAATTAATAATATCGTTTATCCACTTGTATTGTAAATTTAGTATTACTTAATTGTATTGCAAATTCAAAATTGTCTTATGCATTTGAATATTGATTAGTATGCTGTGTCTTTTGTCAACCCGAATGGTGGGTAGATAACTTTTAAATAAAAGTTGTTACTCTCTCTCTCTCTCTCTCAAAAATGTAGTAATAGTACCTAACCTACCTAGTTTTATCCTTTGCGACTTGCGTATAATGTTTCAATCAAACTGAATAATCACAAATGTACATCTTGAAACCACGTGCGGCTATAATTAGAGTGCTGGTCATTGCGTTGCAGTATTTATATAATTTGTTATTTATTTATTGTATTGTTATTATCGAGCGACTATTTCTTCTCAGCGTCGGGTGGAAGATGTATAACAACAATATTATGCATTACACGAATGGTCGGGCGATAACATATTTTTCTACCGCACCCCCCCCCCCCTCCACTCGATTCCACAATAATGTGAGGGTGAAATCGATTTGTCGGCCGACCAATATTGCGTTTCGTTGATCGACGGAGGCCATAATTCAAACCGACGGATATAATAAATGTGTGCGCACTGCAGCACACTCGCACATAATAATATTTTATGCGGGTAGCAGACAGCGTGTTGTTTGCGTATATTATGTGGTGTGTACGATGTAATTCAGTCGATGTCGTTGGATACACGCAATATCGTATAATATCGTATTATAACAATAATAATAATAGTATATAGAGCCGCAGGTCGGTGGAACGTCGTAAGTCACACTAGTTGCTCGACGCTGCTGCATTACACCGTAGGCCTCAGGTATAAATTATATTACATTTGCGGCGATGGTATGCGCGCGATTATTGCTTTTTCCATTCAGAATGATATTTATCAGTTTCGGAAAACCGCGGTGGTGTGCAGAGTCGGTGTGGGTTAATATCGTCCCGGCCATGAACATAAATCAAACGTACAATGTTGTACCTAACGGAATTTAAAAAAAAAAATAATAATGTTTTCCATACATCTTATAATATTCTCCTTCGAGGTTTTCACTCGTCACTTATTTCGCGTGAGAAAATTTATCAACTCCCGTGCGTACGTGCTCGACTTGTGAAGACGGATATCGCATAGTGTAATAGGTATTAATGTATTATATTATTTCGAGTGTCGTCGACGTCCGTTCATTTCAACAGTACAATTATTCATACATAGTAGTTTGACGATTATTATGTACTTTCCTTGATCAGTGACGTGTTATCGATAGCATCTATTTCCGAGGTCATCTTATCCTCTTCGTTTGAATTTATAAATTATAATTTATCTGTATGGTTTTTATGAATTGTGAAACGGTAACTATTTTACTGTTCGGAGTCACGATCTAAAACAGAAAATAAAGTTGTAATAATATTGTAATAATATAATATATATATATTCAAGTCTATACTATTATATAAATAGGAGTCGTTAGTTACAGTTGTCAAAAGTTATATCTGGAACTACTGAACCGATTTCGAACATTTTTTCACCAATAGAAAGCCATGTTCTTTTTGAGTGTCATAGGTTAATTTAAAAAGGGAATTGATCATCCCCGGTAGGTGCTAGAACAGGAATTTTGAGATTTACGATAGGAATTTTTGTTTTTTAATGGGTTGCTATGAGTTATAAGAGTTGAGAATAATATTTATTTATTATTATTTTTTTTTAATTTGAATATTAATGGAAGCGTCTCAATCTCATTCATTTCAATCAGTCGAAGTTACGATCAGACGAGTACATCCACTTGCGTAACGCCATCGATACTGAAGGAGACGCAGCCAACATCGGTCGTTTGACCATTGTCTCAGCCCATTCTTCTTTTTATATATATATAAAAATGAGTGTTTGTGTGCAGATTAGACCTCTGGGCAGAAGATAGGCTAGTTTAAAAAGGGTTAAATTTGTTTTTTTTTATTCATCGGATTTTAGAACGGTTGGGTTAGGATTTTGTATTAATTGATTATATTAATCCGCCGTAGGTGGAATTAAGTAAAAACGATAAACTTGGTATAACTTTAGTCTTTGATACTTTAAATCATACACTTTCGTACAAATAGCAGGGGATCCGCGATCTACTACAGTTAGATTGCCTACCTAATAATATACTGCTGCGAATCAGAATTTTTTTTCCGGGCAATGGAAATGTTAAGATAAGTTTTGAACACCATACACCGAATATTCAATAGCGAATTGAACAAAGTTTGAGTCATAAAGAGTTGGTACATTTAACGGGCATCGAAGTGCACTGGATCAGCTAGTATAATATAATTTATAATCTGTAACAGTATCGACGTGGATGTGTGTGAAAGGAAAGGGATTGTATTTTAATGTTTTAAAAAATTCACCTCCCTATGAAAAATCCCTAAAATGCAACTGATTTCTTACGAAAGAACGCAGATAACCTGTTTTCAGGCGTAGTTATGTACTATGACGTGGTACAATATCTGCATCATCCGCCACCCGTATCGGACATTACAACTTTTTATGCACTTTATTCTAACCTACATTGGTATGTAAAAATGGACCCTAATCTTTTGTCATCGTATCACTCGAGAACGCCTTTACCGATTTGGCTGATTTTTTTTTCTGTTGTGTTTGGAATTGTCAGGACAGGGTTTATATGAAAG
>NC_042494.1:31034105-31051382 GCF_005508785.2 Acyrthosiphon pisum
AATATAATTTTAGAACAGTATATTATTTGGTCAAAACCACAATATAACTTAGTCAAAATTGTATTCCTAACGCTATTTTTTTTAGCTTTGTCCCGGGGTGGTTTACCTACCAGAAAATATATTTCTCGCATAATCACAAGCTTGTCTCACGGGCAACGCCGGTCGGGATAGCTATAATATAATTAAATTAAACATTTCATGACTGACTCATTAACTGATAAACTTAGAGCCTAAATAATGATAGAGAGGGTATTGTAATTTTCATGGTACATCATACCACCACGTAAGTTTGAACTAAGAAAACATATTCCAAAATTCACATTTTATAAAGTGGTGCTTGCACAAGTATTTTGAGATTCAAGATGATCAATGCAAGTTATTAAGATTTGAACACCATACACTGAATAATAAATAATGAATTGATCAAAGTTTGACTCACACAGAGTTGATACATTTAACGGGCAACGGATTGCATGGGATCAGCTAGTAATATTATATAAATTTGAGTTTAGTATTTGATTTTTTTCGCCCAATAAACGCAATTAAAAATTAAAATATTATAACCAAGCTTCCGGGTACCTATATCATACACCACAAGTAAAGCTTTCTAACAAACGACTTCCGGTTAATAATAATATATTATTAGGTACCACGAACTATACCGACGAGAAAGTCTGTGAAATAATAATATGCGTTAATGGTCGTATAGTATATTATTGTGTTTCGCGTACACAACTTTTAGCCAGACTTCCGAAAATGATAATTATTTTATTGTTTTATACTGAATTCGTGATCATTGCGATTTGATCGCGTTATTGCAATTTACAATGCGATAATACGGTGATTGTTTCGTCCGCGACATTAAACAAAAACGAACCGAATCATAAACCTGACCACATCCCACGACGGTTGTCGGTGCGGCAGTTTGTCTTAAAACGTTTGTTACACGTACGTATGTGTGACCGCCGTCGTAGATTATGAACCACGGTAATAGTACAGGATGTACCATAAAAAACTGATGTATTTCGAACAAGTATTACTCGTCCACGGTGGTGAGGGGGAAGAGGTATGGACCTATTACCGTTATGTCAATAGACCAATGCATATGCAGTTTGAGTGTTTAAGTGAATCAGTTGTCATCATGACTTGTTCCAAAGCACACAATACGTTCGGAGTAGAGATATGTTTATCAAACCAGTAACCAGTCAACGTGACATTCCACGAGAGATGACAGCACGAGTGTTCCATATTATGTAAAATGCATTTTTTTTTTTCATTATTATTATTATTATTATTATTATTAAATGCTACATAACAGATTATTTTATGTTAGTAAACTGCATTATGTTAAATTTGTACCTTGTAAATACAATGAAAATCTAATTTGATCAATATTTTTAAGTTTTTTTTTTTTGCTCTAAAAATCCGTCCTGTTTTTATGGTGAATGCTGTGTGTTAGTCGTCTTTCCCTAGTGTGTGGTGGCTAAAAATAACTCTTCAAAAGAAACTCGTCAAACCGAGAATTTTATATTATTATTACAAAATGATTATATTTTCTCGTTTATATTACACGCAGTGGTGTATAGGTACGTGTATATTTGTGTGTTTATTTTACTTTTTGTTTCCCGCGCTACAACTGCAATGACGTTTTATTTATTTATTTATTTTTTTTGTTTTACAATTTTTATTCGTATCGTCAAAAGACTGCGGGTGTTTTGTTACCACGCGTATGCCACTGTAAACGTAATGAAAAAATATTATAGTTTCCATTGGATTTGTTCATTCACTGAAAATAAATAAACTGTACCAGTGCGAATATAAAAGAACAACGTGGGATTAAACAATATTATTTACAACAATGCAGTAATCTAATTTCGCGTTACCGAATATTATAAATGTACAATAACAATAATAATATGTATTTATTTAAATCTTAGTTTTTCCGGGATTTTCGTAATAACGATGATATATTATTATGTTGCGTCGTGATAAAAAAAAATATATTTATATATATAATATATGGCAAGATACCCGAGGGTTTAGAGTGGAGGCAGCAGCTCTGTATCATTATTGTTCAAACAAGGTTTACGCAAGTCCTGAATATTATATATATAATATATATGACGATAATAATATTATGATCTGCCGGTGCGAGCTTAATAACAAGGGCTATAATATTATCATTGCACTTCGCGGTATAAGTTATATTTAGGTATGACAAATACGGTATTAAAATATATTACCAACACGTCATGCACGGCGTCGTATTCTCGAAAGTGGTGACTCCTTTGTCTGATCATCGATCGAATATATTATTATTGCCTCGTGCTTGATTATAGGTACTAATAATGTATTCCTTTTCACGATGTTGACAAACATTTAAAGACTTTCATTGTACTATATTTTTTTTTATCCATGTCACACGTGTTGTGGTCCCTGGAGCATGCGATATAATTATTGTTTGAGAAAAAAACACAACGTCTTTATACCATATTATAAATTGATGATATTTTGTTCATATAACGCGACGTATTATAAAACAACTGTTCATTCATAAACCAGCTTACTAGTTTTCGGAAAATCGTCTTTGGTTTAAGAATTCAAAACATTTTAAGATATAAGGAAAAATTATAATATTATACATACAATTTTAATTGTTTCGTTTTTTTCTTACTTTTTATGACCGGCACACCAGTCAACCAAACACAGTATAATAATCATGGATGGGGAAATGATTATTTTATTGTGCTTTTAAGTTCTAAACGTTCGATTTGTTGTATTATATAAGAATACAATATAATATTCATTAGTCATCGCAACCCGTCAATACTAATACGTAGCGAACAAATTGTTTACACGGAACTCGCGAGCTGTCGAAATGCGTTTCGAACACGAATGATTTGTTATTCATAATATTCATCGCAAAAGCGGCTTTCGATTTATATATATATTTTTTTTCGCTTTTAGGGCCAAAACGGAAGTATTAAAAAACGCTTTTCGGCGAACAAGTCGATTCGTCTTGGGGATGTTAAGTAATAATTTATTAACGCGTGCCCGTCGGCAACGTGACGTGTATTTTAAAATTTTTTCCACGCAGTTTTCTCTACACGGACATTGGCGGCACGGAAAAAAAATAAATATATATCCAAAAACAAGATCGCTACGAAATTATCACGGCATTTGCTTTGTAATTATTACGGGCCAGGTTACGGTATGTATATACACTGTATAATGTTATAGTAAGTAAGTTATAAAGACGGGCCGCCTGCTTTTGTTATTTTTGTTTAATTTTCGTCAGTATGGCGGCGATTTATTAATACCGTTACATTAATAAACTTTTCGATAACTTTAACCCCTTACGCCACGGCCTCTACCTCCACTCGTCCTCCTCCGAACAGCCCCGCCGGTTCACCAGCAGGCCGTAAGCAACAACAGCCAAAAGTTTTATTTCTCGACCATGGTGGCAGTGGCGGCGGCGGCGCGTTAATTAAATTAAAACGCCAAGTTTTCCACGAGCACATTTTTATTATTATTATTTTTTTTATATCTACGCTTGGTAATGGTGCGATTATGACTGGATCGTTTACGTTAATTAGATAAAAAAAAATATATATATATATATATATAACTTGTGCATTAAACAATTTAAAAAGTCTAACCTTATTTTAGTGTATCGCATTAGTGTTGTACACTTTCACACTTAGGTACACGTATTTCGTAAGACATATTTTGCTGTAAATATTCGGTTTGTTTTCGGATCAACCACTAAATATAGTATTTTAACGCGGTCTGCGGAGTCATCATCGACGAGTTAACCCAAAATAAAAATAAAACTTTCCGTTGTATTTAGAAAGAGTACTATAAAAAAATATCAACACGTGTCATACACTGATGTCCTTTGAATAGTCCGATTTAATCTGTATCAATACTTTAGTAATAATGTACTGACAGTACAAATAAAAAAGAGTGAACAGATTAAGTTCAACATTAGTTACAACATCATGAAACATTATCTATATGAAATTTATTTATAATAATAATATACTATGCTATTATGTCAGCCAATTTAGCAAAACACGCAACTCCAAAAAATTATTTTTTTTTACTCTTTTCACAGAAAAAGTTACACATTGGCTAATGGCTTATATCGTTGTAAACTGGTGTAAAGTTTGATATTTTGAAGTTATGTTCTTTGTTAAATACTAGTAAATAGGCTGAGTATTATGTTATACAGTATAAGACTTCTCAACAACTAGGTAACAATACGCCATTATTATTTCAAATTATTTTAAATTATTGACTTTTACCCAATAAATGTAGTTTATGTCTGTTAAATTGTCTTTTGAAAACATTATTTAAACAAAATATTTTTTCAAGATATCACATCGTACTTACCTACCTAATAATAATATTTACTTGTGTTTTGTATTTTGTAGTTTATTTTTTTTCTGAATCATAGATTTAATCAAATAATAGTGGGCTATGTATTTATTCAGACGTTTCTATTAGTCAATACTATAAAGCGCCTCATCCATGGTATTGTTTACGTTTATTTCCGTACTTATAACAATTCCAAGGTGTACATTTAAACGGTTCCTGCCTGAGTGAAAATAATTAAAATGTTTCTCAGTAATTATCATATTTTCATATTATCTTAACATAACCTATAACATAAAATATTAAAATACATGTGTAAAGCTAAGTACCAAAAATATTTGTATTACAGTATTTTGTATTATATTATGATATTTAATTTAATTTACCTGTACAATTTTAATTTAATAAATAATAACTGTAAAATGTTTAACGGCGCTATGGATAGGCAATTTAGTGGCACATTAATAAATATTTGTATAGGTCACATCGAGTATTTAGGTACTGCGTTAGAAGTATTGTGATGTAAATACAAATATTAGCAATGAATCATAATTAATAATAATAAAACAATTTTAAATGTTTCAAAAGTATAGTTTAAGATTTTTTGATTCCCCATACGGCCATAATATTATATAACATTGTATATTAATAGATAATATTAAGTGTTCTAAATCGACATTTAAAATAGACACAGTAATGTCGTATATTTTATTCAGAGTTATCTGAACAAATCCCCTTTATAATAAACAGTACTATCTATCAGAATTCAATGTCTATTTCTATAAATCCAACAAAATAATAATAATGAAAATATTGAATTTATATAGATTCCAATACCATTTAAATCTGTAAATCTGTTTCAAATAATTTGAATTAAACATTTAAAAAGAAAATGTATACAATAGTCGTACGTATAAAAACCATTGTTATTTTTTTTGAATAAATCAGTGTCGTAGAATATAAATATAAATGATTTATTCCAATCAAAATTATAGCATTAACTGATCGCCGATTGATGAATAAATTGCGTTGTTTTAATACTGTAGAAAATCTAGTAATGACGAATGAATGTAATGGAATCGTAGGAAAAAACATAAATCAGGGAAATAACGAGGGTCTTTACTCTACGAGAAAAAAAATTGCAGAATAGTTTAGCTAATAGTTTCGTGCAAAATATGAATTAACAACAACCAACATCGATGTCTTAATCACCGCAGCATAAGTAGATGTACACCGAAAATGCCATAAGTTATAGGTGTCGATTGTAAAGCTATCTATGATACAAAAGATACACGCTGAATGGACAAAGTAATATATTATGAGGAACTGGAGATAATTTATCAAACGGATCGCCGTCATTGAAACGTTTAGTTTGAAGACGTAATGTTTATGGATAAGTCACGTCAACAAATGTTAAATGCCTATAAGGATGTGATCCATATGAGTAAATGAAGATGTAATCGGACGACAGAGACGAGTAGAGAAATGCTTCAAACTAAGTACCAATAAATTTAGAGAAAGAGGGTACTATTTATTCATAACCTATAAAACATATACTTATATATTTATAAATTTAATATCATGTTATATTATTTATTATTACATTTTATTATACCTATAATAAATATTGTCATACGTTTAATTTAAAAATAATGTTTCTTATAAATAACCTTGTTTAACTTGCAAGTGCCGATATGTAGAATATGTCATTTGAGTATTTTTTTAAAAATATATTTTAATTTTGTTACCTATATCAATTTATATTAAACTATATAAAATAAACTACAGTAAAAAAATGTACAGTACATTTATAAAACCAAAATTTAAAAATAATTTATGACCGTTCATAAGCATGGATAGTTTAACTAGATTTTTCAATTAAACACAATTTCAGACTCAATCGAGTAAAGTCAAATTAACTCTGTTTGTAATCATAAAAAAAATATTTAATAAAAAAAATAGCGAAAACGATCAATTTAAAATGAAAAAAAGATATAATAGCATTAAAAAAAAAACTGAAGACGCTTTATGTGCGTAACGTGGTTGACATTTTGTTTTCAATTTTTTTTTTTATATTATAAAAGAGTGAATAATTAATGAAAAATAATGTCAATTAAAGTACAAGGGAAAGTTGGTCAAAAGATAAGGGTATTATAATATACGGTTGTATTCATGCGGGACCTCGCCCCCCTGCTTCATCGTGCAAATGGTTAAACCCATAAATAAATAGAAAAAAATACACATGTGAAAAAAATAACCAACAAAAATTAATTAAAAAAAAGTTTATGAGTTAAACAACAAATATATGTTTCCGGACTAATTAGGTGACCCTGTAAATGAATTATAGTTTCAGTTTTTATCTATATACAATATACATGTATTATATAATAATGTTTGTACTTTATAATATATAACTGAAACGTATACAGCTTGTTATAAAAAAAAACCAAAACAAAAAAATATATATTTGGGTTATACATTTTTACATTGCATATAATATAATTCATTTAATTATTGTAAATATAGTCTTATTAATTGCATATTCTTATTCGGTTTTCGTGCACGTTAATAATATTTTCCTTTTACAACAGGTGTCGTCGTACAGTTTCAAGTTCAAAAACGTTTAATACGCTGTTTTTTTATGATATTGAAATACTTTTATATGTATTAAACACTGTTTTAACTTTTAAATACATAATATTATAATAATTATTAATGAATATTTTGATAAAAAAAAAAAATATATGTTATTAAAAATTATTTATTTATTTTTGTAATTATTTTATGAATCTTGATTTAAAATTTCAATTAAACATGAAAATATGTTCACATAAATATTTTTTATAATATCAAAATCACAAAAATTAATTTCACATAATTATTAGTCAACAGAATGACGAACAAATAACTAATAATATTAGTTAGTTTATCTATATATATAAGAATCTAACTTGATTTTGGAGATGAAGGAAACCGGTTTGTTTGTTTATTTATTATTGTTGTTATTATTATTATTATTATCATAATTAAATATTTATTTATTTGTTTGCACTTGTATTTTTCCATTTGAAATATATATTATTCATTGAACAAATAATTTATTGTTACATTTTTTTCTACCTTATCTCTATTCTATAATAAAAAGAATACAATTTACCACTCCAGTGGTTGAATTTAAAATTTAGGATATATCATTTTCAGAAATTAGTAATAACAATAACTACTATATGTAATTATATTATATTATTTGTATAGCCAAAAAAAAAGTCATTTGTTTTTAGATCAAATTATAAAAAAATAATTTCTTCCGGAGGAAGGTCGGACAGCTAGTATATTATAAGTATTATATTAACATATTGAGATATTTGAATTTTTTTTTGTGCTTGAAAGATTTTCGAGTACTTATTACATTGACCCTAATAGAGTAGTGTAGTTTAAATTGTACATGTTCGTAGTATTTGTATTTCTTACAACACTGTAATACTATATTAGGACGGTCGTAAATCGGATGGATTATTCGACGACTCTAAAAGAAAACTAGACCCTCGAATCGCGAGAAAGGGTTGTAACAAAGGAGTGGTGAAAAACAACCGCCAAAAACGTTCAGTCAAAAAGAAAAACACAGTACAGTTGTCGCTTATATAGTGTCCAGTTTCTACCACCACCGCCACGCCACGTACATGGATCCCTGGAGCGTGTCGTGAACGGAATGACAAAAACATTATCAAGATTAATGTATCGGTACTAAAAAAAAACATAATAATAATAATAAAAATGGGGTACGCACAGCTCGAGATGAGATGATGTAGTGTTTAAGAAAGGGAAACAATTTATTTATCAAAATATTACTCGTATATTTTAAGTGCAAACGTTGAAAACCAAAAATTCGTGTTTAGTCACGCGAATTATTATTCTTTTCGCTAATGGTGAACATTATTAAACGCGTTATTCCACCCCGTTTTAAAACGTTTGCCGTATTCGTGTAAATATTGTAAAAAAGAAGAATATTTGATACATTTTTTTTTAGACTTAATCAATCAAGTTAATCCGTTTAGTTTACATTTTATATCGATATATTGTATCGACTATTTTACTTACTACTTAAACTACTTAATATACAGCTCGTGAAGTTTATTATTCTAATATTACCTATAGTCATAAACAGAAGTAGTAAAATGGCTAAAACGTAAACGTTAAAATATAACTAAGTCTAATCAAAAATCATAATAAGTTTAATCCAACTACACATTTCATCGTGTCTACTGACATGATTCTTACCAAAACAGATGTTCGTATGTCGGCGGAGAGTCTAAAATTGATAAACGTGATATTTTTTAATTGTTTTGCTTGCACTATTGGTACCTTGTTAAATACTGCCCATGCTAAAAATTCAAATGCAATAAATTGTTGTTACTTATTAGGATCGGTAGGTCGTAACTCGCGAATAATCGAAAGATGGGATTCCTCAGAAGTGGAATTTAGGAATAATCGTAATAAAAAAATTACAATACCCATTTGTTGGAATATAATATTAAAAGATTTAATAATATACAATATAAATCATGACAATACAATTATTAAATCACATATTACCTTTGATCAAAGTATATTTTATATAGACATAATATAGTATCTAAATATATGTAGCTTGAGTGTAATATTACACTCAAGCTACAATTATTAACTTCTATCCCGAATAATATAATATATCCAAACACAATTATTAACAACTGTATCTGAGCCCTAATACTAATACACACCAAATAAGAATAGTATTATTATTTGTAAGTATTTAGAAGTCGATAGAACCTAATAAAAATTGTTAAGGCATTTTTGATTAAATACTTGTATTATGACTAAGTGAATTGACTTCATTGAAAAATAAACATAGGACAAACGTAATATAAATCAATTAACTATAATATGACATCAAGTAATCTAGTACCTATTAAATTAGAGTAAGCTAAAATGTATCGTCATGTCACACCAACCAACTAGCCGATTTAATTTCATATAATTTTTATCGGAATATTACAGTGTAATACAAATGTAGTTTGTCGAATATAATATTTTTAAACGTACCTGCACAAAATTCCGTGTAAAAAGCATTTTTTGAAAGGGCAACTAAATCTGAGCCCTTGTAAACATATACATAGAGTCCCACACGACTCTTCCTGGATAATAAGTATCTTATTATATTTAACTGCAGGTAACCCCCACTCATGTTAAACGATTTAAATCTCTAACATGCTTCCGGCAGAGCAGGACGAACATAATATACTATTATCGAAAAGGCAATACGGCCGAGATATGGATTTTTTATGCAGTACCTATACCGTCGTAGGTGGGACGTGAAAATAACATTGTAGGTTACCTATACATAATAATATATTGTCGAAAATCTATCATTTGGAAGTCGGAAGTGGGAACGAACGGCGAAGGTCCTTGGCCGCGAATGGTGGTGCAGAGGGGGCCGGGTTCGGGTGTCGATTTGTTGTGTGTAATGTGTATGTAGACTTGAACGCGTATCATATACATGTATATGTATCGCTGCAGCGGGCGATAAATGGTCGTCGTCGGACTGAAGGTCGGGAAATTGGACTCGGCGGCCCGCTGAAGCAGTGTATAAGACGTTATACGCGTCAAAACACCCGGCGGCAAAGGGTGGCGGCAGATACCGCGTGGACCTTGGAAATACGGCAGCGTTTCCTATCCCCCTCGGCCGCCCACCGCCGACACCAGCAATCGGTATACACGCACCCACCCACCCACACCTACACACGTATATATTTATATATAGTCGGTCGTCGGCGGCAGGAACACCCCGTATGAATTATAGGCGACCGCCGCCGCCGCGTACCGGAGGTCAAGTCTCGTTCGCCAGAGCTGTAAATAACAAAAGCTCTTTCCGGCTTGGTCCCCATATAAAATCTCCGCCACCCGCACCGATTCCACGCCGTAGCCCGCGCCAGCACTAGACCGGAATTATAAATCCGATTCGAATTTCGATTTTTTTTTTCTTCCCTCCCCCCTCCCAAAAAACTCGCGGACTCGTGTATTTAATAACACCGCTTGGTATTATAATAATAATTATTACGAATATATTATACAGCAGTTGTTTGCGTATTTCCCCGCCATCGGTATAATATTAATATATTATAATATTATCAACATATTTTGATGCTTCGTCGATATTACTAAGTTAGAAATGAAAAAAACATATGCTCGATATGATTAAACCATGACTAAATAACCATTTTTTGGTTCCTCCTACTCGATAATTGATTCAACACTGAACACATTCACTAACCAATGTCCTGCCTTCATAAGAAAATAAATTGTGTCCTAAGCCTAACTCCTACCTCCTATAAGTAGGTAACTAACTTTAGTATCTACTTTATATCGAATTTCGTTGTTATTTAATATTTTTATGTTGTTCTCTAAAGTCAAATCTAAATATAATATTTAAATAAATTTACATCAGTACATTTTCTATTTTCATATTCTATTTTTGATATAATATTTCATGCGCATTACTATAATTCTACAAGGAAGTCGAGTAGAACAAAACGTACCTATCAAACGAACATAATTTTTAGTTCTCCAAATCTAGTTTTATTTATCAAAACCCGATTTTTTTAAAAATCAAAGACTAAAAAAATTAAAAAACCTTCTAAATTTTCAATTCTATTGATAAATCCAAAAATGTTGGAATAACATGAATTTTAATATTCTCATTGAAACCACGCGGTGGTCAAGACGTCATAGTCTTAAATTTCCATTTAAGTTATTTAATATTAGGTTAGCAGTGATTTCTAATAAATATTTTAAGCCCGTAGAAAACTATAAAAATGTGTATATTTATTATAAATATTTTACTAATTGCTTTTTTATATGGGTTTTATTAATTATAATATTGGTCTTATTAGACTGATTTTCTCATATTAGACTCTTTTCATAATTTCCCTAATTTTTAAATATAGTCTTTACAATATTGTAATCGGGAGAACCGAGAACTTCTTGAACTGGTTAATGTTGCATTATGTAGTTTTATATTATACTTTCCTGTTCTCCTATCTATTATTTCTATATCATTTAGTATGTACCTTTGTATGGATCTTATGGGAATTTCTTTAATATACAATATTTATAGATAGATAGTATGGTTGTGTGGTTAAATATCTCGATTGATGGATACGTCAACGGAAGAGAGTAAGCTACTTTTATTATACTTTTTTGGGTACTAATATGTACTGTATTGATGTCTGTTCTATTTGTGCCTTCCCAGTATGCTACACCATATAATACGATTAAATTATGTAATGCCAAGAATATTATCACATATCAAAAAGTCCTCTCCATTCACCTCGAATTATAAGATATTATTATTATAATATAACAAGGTATGTGTAATACACGGTTGTTTGCAAATGTCACCTTCTGTATGGTATAATATTAAAATCATCGGCACCCCGACGGCCGTACGAGGCGTGTGCGATTTTCGGTCGAAATCGATGACGTCCATATTTTATAGGTACACGTTTTAATATTGCAGCAGCATTACCTACAACGTGTCGATAACGAGATGTTGTCATTAACGAGCGCGTTCGTTGTGTGTGCGGATATTATATTATTATAACGTTCTGCTTTTAATTAAAATTACTTTTTGTGGTCGTCTGGGGTACAGTTATAAAATTATTCACGAACAACAATAACAATAATTTAAATTATTAAAAGTAATTTCGCGGGAACATAATAATATTATATACCTACTGCTGCTGAATACGAACTCGTTGTAGGTACTATCAATTTTAAAGTTATTAATTTCACCAACACATTAATATTGAAACGTGTGGTGTCACCCCACACCGCACCGCAATGAAAATATATATAAGGATACAAAGGCTACCCCCGAGTCCCGTAAAAATGCTAACCAACATAATAATATCGTTATTAGGTTCGCGAGTCAACAGATCTACAAACGCAGTATAATCACAGATTATAGTTTAACATTTATCGTAAAACGGATAAATTAGGTATGCTAATAAATGACTAATCCAACCAACCTTTTTAATTATTCGATGTAAACACATCACTCGTTTAGGATAGATCGAATAAATGTTTACGCGTTGACTGTTTTATGTGATAATTAATTTGCGATTTCGTCTAGTTTAAAACGTGATTTTAATATTATTATCGTACACTTAAATATTCAAATATTGTATGTGTGAGTATTTGTTTTG
This sequence comes from Acyrthosiphon pisum, assembly GCF_005508785.2. NCBI lineage: Eukaryota > Metazoa > Arthropoda > Insecta > Hemiptera > Aphididae > Acyrthosiphon > Acyrthosiphon pisum. Next base: position 31,046,726 of record NC_042494.1, read on the forward strand.
TTTTCATTGAAGCATCATGCAACTGATTTAATTCAAATCATGTTTTTGGTGGTTGAAAAATCACAGCGTTGATATCTTTTTAATAATTTAACATAATATAGGAATATACGTTCGAATAATATCGTGGGCTGGGATTCATCGCGTTTCCCTGCAAAAACGATTCACCACAGCTGCGCAGTTCGAATCGATTGGTCTGATGACGCTGCTCCGTATAGTGTCTTGCATAATAATATTATACGTATCAAAGTTGTAAAATTCGTATTCGTTTCAGTGCGGTGCATTGTGCGAATCGTTAGGGGGAAGGACGGATATGAGCCGAGACGAGTCGGGTTAGACGTTTTAAGAGTCGGTGCTAATCTCAAAAGAGTATACGTCGATAGATAAATTCAATGTGCGTTGTGTCCGACCACATCGTGTAACATATATCGTTGAAATCACGAATATCCCTCAGGATCCACAGTCATAATATTCATACGACCGCCACGGAAGCAGCAGATGAATCGTGGAATGAATGAAATCGCCCTGCACCCTAAATATCGCGGGTCAAGGGTCGGCCATAGCTTTGGTGGTGACGCGGAGGTGTAGCTTAGTTACGTGACAGCGGGTGCAAAATAAATTAACGCGAAACAACGGCAGAGCACCACTCGGCCGAGCCGACCGACAAAACAAAATACAAGAGATAAAACTAAAACGATTTTTTTTTTACACCACCCCTTACACACACCAGTATTCTATACGGGCCGTATCGCCTGTTGTTCTTTTTTATGCCCCTCACCCCCCTCCATCCTACACAAATCATCTGACCGCCGTCGTCGTCGTCGTCATCGTCGTCGTCACCACGTCCACGCACAAAACGCGACGGTGTCGTGTATCTCCGCGCACACGACGACCGCCACCCCCGCTATGCATGAACCCCAGTACCACGCACCAATTAATCACTGCTTCGTATGCTACGCACACACACAAATATAATATAAGGCCACCCTTCCATTACCCATACCGCGTTTATGGTATCGTACACATATATGTGTATAAACTTCCGCGTGGACCCGAGTGCAATGCGAAGCTTTTGCCGTGTACGTTCCTCTTTTTTTTGTTGTTGTTGCCCGTACCCTCGTTGGCTCGGGGGAAACGGGTGCCGCTCGAAACCTCTCTTTATTAAGCCCGTCGGAATGCTTGACACGTGGTGAGTGCAAAGTGCGTTTTACTCTCGTCCGTTTTCCCGCAGCGTTTCACATACGATTCGTGCAATATAATAATATGTAATACCATATATAGAATGCCGAATAAATATTATATTTATCAGTTGAATATATTTATCACATGTGACACGTGCATAATACCCCCCCCCCCTTATTCCACACTTGAATCCGATTGGACGACGGTATAACTCAGTTTCCACCGTCGTGAGTGCGTGTGCGTGTGTGAGCGACCCTTTTCCGATGTAGTTATGTTGTATTTAGTAAGTGACTAGGCCAAAATACTACGATAGAATGAAAATAATACGAGTAGGTATCTATAAAATTATAATTACGAGAAGGTAGAATAGTATTTGAATCATTTCCTATCTCGAAACGCATCAGGTGTAGAAACTTTTGAAAATTTCTTTTGGTCTCAAATGCCTTTTAATTTTCTAAATAATATGGAATTACACGTTGCAACCAAAAGTATAAAACAAGTTGGTTGGTTGAAAAATGTATTTAAAAACAATATTTTTTTAAATATACATTGCTGTGACCTCAATTTTCATGAAATATATATTATACATTATTATTTTTTTTTATCCATATCCTTATAAGAATATACTTGGCTTGTTTTGGAAGTAGAGAGTTCATGCTAGAATTCAAATTTGCATAAGTGATTATAAAACAATACATAATAAAAAAAAGGGGGAAGTAGGTAACCATTCTGATGTAAAGTAGGCGTGGAGTGTACCAATCTATCATGAGTATAAGTCATTCGAATTTCTGTGTTAAAAATGAATTCAATGATAAATCATTGCATACGAAAAATAGTTCTGAACGAGGACGATCTGTCAGCCTACCCAGTATATTTTGATGATATATTTTTATAGTTATGATATGAATGTTGGCATTATATTTACTATACAATTAATATTTAATTATTATAATAGTAAGTGTTTCTTTATATTATTGAAATTAACTTTTTAGTCAATTCTATCGCTCACCGTAGATCGGTGTGAATAGGTCTGTGGTGTACTAATTAGGAAATAAAATAAAGTGAATCTTAATGTTCTGCAAATTTAATTGTGAGTATAAACGTAAAAGTTCCAAACACCTACAAAATATATTTTTAAATTACAAGTTACAAGTAACTGAAATCGTTATTCTACTTTGAAGATTTTCATTTCAGACAATTGTAATAAACTATCGAATTTAATATGGATTTATGCTAATTTTTATAAATAAATTTACACTATTAACAACTTATGTGGAACCTTGTATTATATTTTCAAGTTTTTGATTGAGCAAAAAATTATTTATCAACAATAGGTAATTATTAAAAAAAAACTAATAAAAATAATGTCTCGTGACTCGTACATTGTTCAAAAATCGTTAAAATATTTTGAAAATGTTATCATGTGTGAGAATAGTCATTGGTCATATTAACATTATACAATGATAATTTAATGTAGGTATCTACCGCGGTAATTAATTATTCAGTTCCAGAAAAAATGAAATTGATTTTATCAATTTCTCTTTTTCCTGACACTTGAAAATCACAATGAAATTTTTAATTTTTACGCCCAACGGCCAACGCGTATAATTAATGTGGTCGGTTCGACATTATTTTTTTATATTATCATTGTACACAGGTTCAGAATCATTCGGTATTTCTGTGCTTCGATATAAGATTCAGTGAAAGAGTCAACCACATTATCCGAGTAACTCAAGCTCAAGAGTTTGAAGTCAAATATAATAAGAAATATTTTTTGAATTGTATATATCAATATTTTTAACAATACTAGTAATTTGAAAAAAAAATTTGTACCTAGCTACTATTTATTGTGTTTACCTTTCTGCAGTAATTATTATCGTATTTATCTTTAAATTGGAATGAAAATATATTTTATATTTTATAATTATTGATAATTTATTTATTATTGTCAATTGTTGTTTTATTCAAAATAACGATGTTGTGGCAATATTTATATCGATGCAACTTATCCTTTGGAATATTTCTTTTTGGCGACTTCAAAAATATTACCTTATCCGCTATTGTTGTAATTATGTTTAAAATGTTTGTATAATTAGGTTGAGGTTTTCATAAATGTATGGTTATAATTTATATTTGTGGACAGCGTGGTGCAATAGTCATACAGCTGGCCATGTTTCGCGCACACATCGGTTCGATCGTGGCATAGTGCAAAAATACTACTTCGTATTCTCTTCCTCTACTTCGTTTTTATTAGTCTCCCCTGCGCCCCGCCAGATATACTACACAGGGAGTGACATCCACACACGTACAAATTATCTTCCTAGAAAAGGGGGTAGCAATGTGATAGACATACTCTACCCGTCCCAAGTGAGAATACATTGACAGATACCAAAAAAAAAAAAAAATCATATTAAATAATTTTTCATCTACTACAGATTCAGAAACTAACCATTAATTTTTATGCTGAGCTACATTAATTTTACTTCATTCAAAATAACTACAATAATTATTATTATAATACAAGCTAAAACCATATATTTTTGTCAAATGAGTCTTGGCTTACCAACCGATTAAATACTATACAAAGAGGTGTAACATAGGTATTTAAGTATATTAGTTCATAGTTGGTAAGTAGAAGGAATAATAATATAATATGTATCTTAACGTTAACTTAACACGTTATACAAAATACATATTATTTACAATTCTTGTACGGTGTATATAACCGTCCATGTCGTATCCGCCGGTGTAATGCGTTTTTATAAGATTTATTCCGCAGTCATTCGTCACCTCTAGTGTTTGATGGCTCAAATATTTCTATTGGAACATATTATAATATCCGTGTAGCGTTTATACTGCAGGTCTATGGTCGTTATACTCTGTATAATCGACTAACGAGTTTTTTTATTTAAAATATATATTTATATAATATATTTTAACGATTTTTTAGTCGTTAAATCCGTAACAATTAATTATACACTCGACAAAACGAAAAAAAAGAAACAATATTTATTTGTTCACATCAAATTATGTTTATTTTGATAAAAGGCCGAAAATAAGTGAACAATTTAATAATTTTGAATAGCTTAAATTAAAAAAAAAAAATACGACGGACAGGATATAGACACAATAAACAAGGGGGGGGGAGGATGCGAGATGGCGATTGGTGCGGAAATGTAGTGTTGCTGGCAACTGGTCACCTCTGCACGTTTTCCGACCTGTCCCGCTGGTTGACGAGTATCGCTGGCGCACTTGCTCGGACGCTTGACGACCTTGCCCAGCCGGCGAGGTCCGACAGAGACGGCCACAGGGAGCGACCACGGTTGATGGCGACGGACGGCAGCTAGTGCGCGATGTTCTGCGCGTCGACGGCCGACGGCGTGACGACTCGGCCGACGGACGGCGAAGACCAAGACGCGGAGCGAGCGAAGTGAGATTCTATGCTGCGGACCGGTGGGGACGAGGGAGGCAGCCAATG
>NC_042494.1:31051432-31065975 GCF_005508785.2 Acyrthosiphon pisum
AGTTTAGTTTTAATTTATTCTTTCAAAACCAGCTATAAATTATATATTAGGATTCTATTTGCTTCATAATACAAAGTATCTGTGTTCATTCAGATAATAAAATCGCAGTATCATCAGTATAGCTTAAAATTTCAGTATTTAGATTAGTATTGATTTTTAGGAGATCATTTATAAAAATTATAAATAATAAGGGACACCACAAGATACTTCTAGAATATCACTATATTTATCATTTAGTTTAACTCTTTGAGTTCTACCACTTAAGAAGGATTTAATTGAATTATTAGGTAAAACACAAATACCTGCATTTTCTAATTTAAACATATCATAGTTTATGATACATACAATCAAAAGCTTTCTGTACATCTAAAGAAATACCCATTATCTTATTATTTTTGTCAATATTATTCCTAACAAAGTTGTCTACCTTAAAAAGTGCATTTGTAGTAGATAATCCAGGTCTGAAGCCAAATGACATTTTGAAAAGAAACATTTTTTGTTTAAAAAATAAAGTTATCTGTTTTTTATACAGTTTTCAAAATTGTTTGATAAAGTTAGAGATATGGATACCGGCCTATAATTACCGCACGCTAGTTTGTTACCTGCCTTAAATAATGGAATTACAATACATTTTTTGAAATTTGATGGATATTTACCTGTTGATAGCGATTTATTGAAAATAATTGACAATGGTAATAAAATGGCTTTAGATGTTTTTTTAGTATGTAATCAGACAAATTATTTTTATAAAAAGAATTACAGTCTTTTATTTGATTTAAGTGCTTTAAGTTCTTCGCTATTAATTATTGGTTTAAAAAAGAAACTATCATCTATAATTTCATGGTCTACAGACACATGATTTATGTGTTCTATTTCTAAATTATTCCCAACATTAATAAAATAGTTATTTAATGCCTTACAAATTTCTGTTTTTGATTCATTATTACAACCGTTTTTCATTGTTATCTTATTAATATCACATATTTTATTTTTGTTTGATTTTCCTATTACCTCATTAATAATATTCCATATACCTGTTTACCATCAGACTGAGCTCTTAATAATTTACATTGATAAAATAATTGTTTAGATTTTTGTATTAATACATTTAATATGATCAGTAAAATCATCGTAATAATCCAAAGAAACTGGTTACTAGAATTCCCTTGGCTTTCGTATTCAGAAAAATTAGACGGTGCTTTTTGCGTATTCTGTTTTTTATTTTGTTCTAAAGAAGTGGGAAAAGGAAGTCATATCTCTACAAAGTCCCTCGTAGTGACTCCATTCTGTCGTTGGAAAGATGCAAAAGAGCAATTCCGTTATCACACAAATTTAGAATATCATAAAACTTCTTGTATAGTTGCTCAGAATTTTATAGATGTACAAGAAAAAAAAATCGTTGATATTAGCCTTCAGCTTAATACAGCCCGTTTAGCGACAATCGAACAAAACAGGAAAATATTATCGTCTATTGTTGAAACAATCATTTTAATTGGAAGGCAATTATTCAGAACTTTATACCAAACAAATTAATAAAATTATCTGAAAATGAAATTGAGACAAGTACGGAAGTGATGTCAAAACAGTGGCCAGTTGTAATAAGCTCATGTGACAATATTGTGAACAAAGAAGTTCTATTGTGGAAACAAAGATGGATAGCCGCTGCAGAAGATAAACTCCCTTGTACTTTTATAGATGCCATAAATTGTTGTGATGAGTTACTGTTTCCTAAAGTATACCAATATTTAAAAATTGGCGCTACGTTGCCTGTCACAGTTGCTAGCGTAGAACGGAGCTTTTCAACGTTAAAACGTTTGAAATCATACTTGAGGAATTCCACGGGGGAAAATCGTCTAAATGGATTGGCTCATCTAAGTATTCACAGAGAAATACCAATAAAAAGTAGTGAAGTGGTCGATATTTTTTCAGAAAAAAATAGAAAATTAATGTTCTAAAATTATTATGTATCTAAATAATTTTTTTTTATTATTATTATTATATAATTTAACATTTTTTTTTTTTTTATACATATGGTTAAGTATAACGAATAAAAATTAGTAATCTATTAAAATGTACGATATGTTTTGTTATTTTCAGGTGTCACGTCATCTAATATGTTAAATAAAAAATTAAAACCCCCCCCAAAGTTCAGGTCTAAGTACGCCACTGTGAGCCAATGTTCTGGGGAAGTGTAGAGCTAGTTGTTATTGAGAATTCTCGATGATCGAGGGGGATAATTCCCATATTATATTTTGTACAAACAACTAAATATTAATAATAATAATAATATCCTAGTTCCTAGATATGAGTCTAGATAATAATGTAGTCATGTCATATAAACACGTATAAACATATTCTGACATTCTGTCGAAATTTACAATATTTGATAATTTGTTTTTAGAAAAAAAATAGAACAAAATTTAATGCTTTATAGAATATACTTAATTATAAATTGTTATAAATATTGAAAAAAAATTCATGGGGGGAGGATTTATCCTCAAACCCCCCCCCCCCCCCGTTTGACCACCACTGATAAAGACTATACTATATTATAGTATGTATAAGACAACACAAATCACGGTCAAAAGTGTCAATTTTGAATTTTACATAAAAAACAAAAATAAAACGTAACACACGTAATAATATAACTTATATATTCAGTTATAATTTATTAAGCTTATTTGAAAACAAAAATATTCAGGGAAGTACATCAATTAATTTGTATTTATATTTTTAATTAAAAAAAAGTATTATCATAATAATTTAATTTGAACAAACCAAAAAAGACCAAGTATCCTATTAAAATTTGGTTACACGCCGTTGTTTATTATTTTCACATATAGATAAAATGTCGGTAATACATATTTTTACGTGTACCCAAAAACACTGGAGAGAAAAGGGAAAATAAATAAATCATATTATAATGTGTTTTACGAGTAGGGCTATTACTATTACCGTTACAGTTTACTATTATGTAGGAAAAATACTGTGTGCATGTCAAGCTGATACCGAAAGGCACGTTATAATATATTTTGTTTGGAAATGGATAAGGACTGCGATATCGTAACCGCGTTCGCTATTCTTATCTGCATTCGCATATCACCGGTACACCTACAAATAGTTTCCGTTCTGTTGAACAGTAGTTGCTCTCCGAGGGCATAATATTATTTACTTTGCCGGCAGTATCACAGCCCACCGCCACCGCAGTTCATAGTTGTATACGTTCATACGACTCGGTTATTCGCAGCGATTCGTGCTCGAAATATACGTCTATGTTTGCTCGAATTATATTCCACGATATTAATTATTAATCGTACGAATCGCATCGTGTACAAACATGGCGTGCGTATCGTATAATACACGAACGCTCGATCGATATCCGACGGACGATTCGAGCCGGTCGGATATCATACAACCTTCGCGCTTAATTTCGTACGAGGTCTAGTTCAAGTCTTTATAATTTTCGTCCCAAATGCTGTGGAACTATTATTTCAGGCCACCGACACCCAGACACGTAACGAGCGTACGAAACGTTAAGAGTCGTTGCGATAATATTATTAAAACGGATAATAATATTATTATGTGGTGCGTATTATTATATTATATCGACCACGAATCATTGATTTATCGTCAAAGTACAGAGGCCCCGAACGCGTCGGCTATATTTTGTCCCAGTGAAATCGATAACCGATAGCGTGCATTGTATTGTATACAGGATGTGACATACAAAGCGCATGGACTTTAAAAAAGAGCGAAAAAAATCTCAACGAAATTGATCAAATTAAATGTTTGTAGACAGTGTATTAATATTATTTTACGAAATTCTGTAAAGAACTCAGTTTATGAACGGAATCCGAAATCATCCACGTCCGTATAGTGACCATTTCCTCGGATACACTTGGTAAGGCGTTTTATAAAGTTTTCAAACACTCGTTTTGCAGTCATCCAGTGTGGAATGTCACATTGACTGATTGAAAAATAATGTCTCTAGAACACACGATTAGGGCTTGGACCAAAAATTGAAACCTGTATTCGTCTACAAACATAACGGTCACAGGCCCCCGCCCCCTCATCATCGAAGAGTAACACCGGGTCCAAACCAATCCGTTTAAAATAGTGCATCCTGTATTATGTAATTCAGGATATTGATATATGTGCCGAATTGCGTGAACTACAACACTGTAGATAGGTACACCGGTAGACAAACCGCTATATTATAGTAGTAAACAATATCCACGTTAGTGGCCGGGAAACTTGACCTGAGTAATTAGGTTTTACCGGTAACAGTTAATAATTTAAAGTCGGAACACAAAAACGCCGCCGTCTTCGAGGATCGCGGCCCCACTGGAAAATTCGATTTGTACAATTTCTTGCCTGTCAAAATAAACAAAACGAAGTTTTATTAACTCCCTCTTATAAATTGTACGTGCCTACAATACCATTGTTTTTAATTCAACTAGTCAACAGTATAGTAGCGCACCTATAACTAATTGGAAAACTTGAACAATATTTTTAAATACAAATATTGTAAAACGTACTAGTACCTAATATGATATATTTATTATGCAATACGCGTTTGCCCATGTTAAATATTTATGCACAAAAAAAATACAATAAGCCGGTCATAGACCGCACGCGTCCCTTAAAATATGTATCACATCAATATTGTGTTATATAAAATATTAAATATCAGCTAAAATATCTAGCATATAGTTTAAGATGTGTAATATTAATAGTAATAATGTGAACAACTTATAATAATAATAGTGATAATAATATTATTATTTACACATTAAACGTTATTGAATTTGAAACAAACATTATTGACTTGTCATTGGGATGTTTACGTTGTTATCACGTATATCACACAGGCGAATCGTTAAAAATGTGTAATATTATTGAATCGGCTTGAATTTACAATTAGTTTATATTATATTCATTAGCAATTATAAATCATGGTATTATATCTCTAGCATATTAGTATACTGTTTGAACAATGACATTGATTCAAGATAAGTTTAGTATTATTGTTAAGCACCTATTATAAGCAGCTTTAAAACCAATACTTGTAGGAAATTCATGAACTGACGTACTCGGTGATATTTATGCGGGTATTACATAAATGGTTTTCGCTGTTTGCAAAATCCACGAAACTTATTTGTTTCTCCGACGTAGAAATGATCGAAGCATCACCGTCGATCTCGTGAACTTCCCAATTCTTCAAGACTGGGATACAATATTGTGATACCTATTGCAATAATTAATAATACCATTAGGATTTTGACGCACATCATTAACCGCTTAGAAGATTCAAGAAATATTTTCGTTTCATACTCACATAATATGTTATTGTACAAGGTATTACATAAAGTTCTTATTAAGTATTATGGGTACATAATTATAATACGTATAATCCCGTCGTCAAAAAAAATGTGAATAACACGAATATGACACCATGCGTACACTTTATATTATACGTCTTAATTCATAGGGCACCAAGACTCGAGAGTAATAATATTATATTATTACGATCGGTTAAATTTGTTTTTTTTTCAATTTAAGAGCATATTTTACTTTCTGAGATAGGGAAAGTTATTGAATGAATATTTTATAGACCATAAAATAGCCATAAGTCTACCAGTTTCAACTGCTTTTCTTTTCTTATTTTTTTTCTGATATTTCTTTTTTTTTATTATTAAGGTTGTTTGAGTTTGTAATATCTTATACATGTTTTTACATCAACAAGAATGTAATCGTTGAACCCTCACTATGATTAAAATCTAAGTAATAATATACTATAGAACCATATACCAGGACGTTTTATACATATATACTAAGACGATAAAAATGGTTTTCCAAAATTACTATGCCGTTATAAAAATGATAAGACCGGAGTTTTATTTTTTTGTTTAACAAAACAATGTCATATGTATTATACAAAACAATATTTTATCAGAGAGGGTTTCTTATATTATATTAAACTTCTTAAATTGCACAACAATATTATAATATATTTAGGTTAATGTTAAATTTGTGTAAAAATAAATGTTGTAGATTGAAAATGTTTATAAGTATTATTAATTATTGAACAAAACTCGATCACAACCAATAATTAGCGTGTTTGACTATTTTTAAATGATATCTAAACCTTTAGTCGTACGATTTTTACCATTCAGAGATTACAATTCAACTATACATTTCAAAACAATAATGATGTAATAACATTAATTGAAATCGTATCAAAACATTATTGAATTTATACTATAGTAATATTAGAGCGTTATTATTATATTATATTATTTATCAACGGGTTAGCTTGATTAAATTTGTACATAATTTTTTCTGAATTTTTATCATTTTGTTTAAACCTTTCACGCGTATTGCACTTAACACTCTGCATATTTCATATTTTTTATGCATCAGAATCTGTTCTACGCTATACATAATATTATGCACAAGTAACAAAAAAAAAAAAAATGTAAATATTATTCAATTTATTATTGACGAATAACATAAAAAAAAACAATTTTTGTAACAATTTTAAAATGATTTTTACATTTCAGAGGAATGCGATATTTTTGGAGGGTACAAAATTCGGGACTACCAAAATCCAACCACGGAAATATCATTACATTATCCTAAAAGGTTTGGCGTCGTAAAAGTATTCGACGGCGTAAAATTATGGTGATATACGTAAAAGCGATATACCGCATGTTTTCGTGTGTGGCTTCGCAGTATATATTCCTGGTTCAGGTGTAAACCGAAAACACTAAGTAATATTTGAATTAAAAAAATATATAAAAAGTGCATCACATTATGAGCTTTAAATTTTGATCTGTATTCTGTGAAAATAGTGATTATATAGTAATCGGACCGATTTTAACCGTACAATAACGGATATTATAATATATTATTATTATTATAAAATATTGTTGGTTTGGTGTAGATACTTATTTTGGCGATGTAACTTTTTTTTTTCTGTCCACTGTAAAATTAAAATTAACTCACCATAAATATTAACATTCTATTGTACAGCAAGAATTAATTAAAATACAAAAACATAGTATGAAAAAATAAAAAAACTGTTAATATAATTTATGTTTTGATGTACCCTCACACTGCAGTTGTAGTTATACATTTGATATTTGTTTAAAAATGCGACATAACTAGTACTATATTGTTATCGTTAATTATTTCATTTTTATACGAGTCTAATTATTATTGTGTTGTTTGTATTTTTTTATATAATACAATTTAAGTCCACCTATAGTTGGCAAGCTTGAATATATTTTATATGCATACCTTATTATATTGTTACGCTTAAAATAGATTTTACTAGTACTCCGTTAACTTAAAAAAATAAAATGGAAATTTCTCTGTTCATTTGTGTTTAAGAATGGAAAAAAAATGCTAATGACTATTGGTTAGGTTAGGTTAGGTTAAGTTTTATTTTACAGTTGTAATTTCTAAATGTTGTATATTTCTTATATGTTTCTTTGCAAATTATAAATATTTAAATATCATTATAATTTTTGTTACAATAATTTAACCTTATTTATTTATGAAAATTTATTTTTATCTGTGTTGAATACAAAAAATTATAATTATTGTGGGATCAGAATATTTACTACATCTTATCATTTCTCTTTGTTTTCATTATTAGAGATAAAAATAAAAATATTTTAGCAATTTATTGTATGCTATGTTTCTATTTTTGTTTTTAAATATTTGTAATTCAAACTTATATAGCACAAACTTTTAAAGTTTTCGTTACTAATTAGGAAATTTTACCACATGTTTATTATGTATATCAACAATGTATTGCTTTTCTATTAACTAATTATTTATCACAAAATACGTTGTTTAACTTAACTTAAGTTAAACAACATAAACTTTAAAAACTTAAAATTAATAATACATTATAGTATACGAGCAAACCAAATTGTTCATTTGTGCTTACCCTAAAATTTGACTCGGTCGTTTTTAGATTGCGATTTATGCTCTCAAATAGTCAAATACATAAAGTTTCATTTTACAAATTACGTCGTTGATTGAACACTTTGAAACAAATCGTTAAATAAAAAAGTCAAGTCAAATATAAATTATATGGTATTTACAAACTCGACTATAAAATAAAACGTTTTCAAAATGCGTCAAAGAAAATAATTATTGTTTTAACAATTAACGCTGGTGTATACTGGAGTAATTAAATGAGTCAACGGTGCCATAAATAAACTCAATTAATAATTCGCACGTGTCGCACACCGTGGAAATCTACGGTTTCGATAAATTCGCATCAGGCGTCTGTGTGAAATCGATTTGCGACCATCGGTCGTCGGCTGCAAAGCTCATTTCGGAGCGTTCAGACCGAACTTTTACTCGGTGGCACAACTAAAGAATAGCTGGCGCGCAGGATTTTTAATTTAGACTTTTATTCAATAAAATAAATAATTTACACGTTTGAAATTATGTTTGTTGGTCTTTCTACTTGCAACGGTGTCGCGTTATTCCTTTCGGGAAAATTCACTACATTTTCGAGAAAAGGTGCAAAACTATCGTGTCGTGAAAAGCGCAATCTACGACGGATCGGAAATTGAACCCGGGTCACGCACTTTAATTTATTGTCATCTTCAGTATTTCCCAGTGGTTTTGCCGTCGTATTGTAAATAATATATAACTGTATCATAACTTAAAGGGTGCGTCGCTTGGTGGCCCGACGGGGTGAGAGTTTGGGTCAAACAGACATCGTCATCGTGTATACGAGCGGATTCGTCGTCGTCGTCGCGTTTACTTATTCAAAACGCAATAACTTTAAGTAGTTTCACGGACCTCGCCGAGCGAAGACTGTGCTGGTCTTACCGATGTACGACTGCAAAATTCCGTATAATACACGGGTGTATGTATTGTGTTCCAATTCCGGTGTGCGGGACACCGTGATGGCGATGTCGTCCAAACTGCAGTAGCTGTCGTCGCTACCTCCCCCTCCTGAGTGCCCCGTGGACCGAAAAATAAATCCGTCTCATGAATTTAATATCAACCCCGAGCCCGCGGTTAAAGCGCAGGACGCTGTGAAAACCCGTACGATATTATATTATAACTATGCCGTTGTGGTCATACCGTCTGAGAAATTACCGTTTTAATAAAACCATTCAGCCGACCAGTCGACGACATATTGTTGTCGTCTTTTGTGTAGTGGGGAACTGTGTAACTATATTGTATATTTGTATAGTCTCTCCAAATACAAAATAATCAGTTGGAAAATAAAAAAAAAAAAACGTAATTGTACGCAATTTCTTAAAAACTATCGTAATTATAAAATTATGTACTAACTTATAAAAAAAATATATACTGTCATTTGAGATGTTAAGGAGTTTTTTAACTCAATAAAACTTATAATAATCGTAACCCACTTAATATGTCCAACCTGACTTCCATCACTCTTCCTGACAATCCATCTCACCGGCTTAAGTGTAAAATGGCTCAGAAAACTTCTGAATAAATAAGCCTAATCATTCTAGACAGATAAATAAATTCTAAAAATAATCTTCGATTTCTTTGTTGGACAATCTTTGAATCTTTACGTTTTATCATATTAACTTTAAACAGATTGTAATAGGTACCTAATTATTCATATTTAAATTTAAAAAAAACTAAAACACTTATATTATTATTATCCATGTGTGAACAAAGAGACCACCTCGACTCTTGTTGTATTCACCTGAACGGTGTTTTTTTAAAAACTGTACCTTTTTTTTAAAATTGTCAATAAATCTGGTAAATGGCCAATGAATAGGTTCCGGCAGTGTTCAGATCAAAAAAAAAACCGATTACCGTTTTGTTCTAAATATATCGTGATTCAATTAACGTCACTTGTGCTTTTGACAGTTTAAACTTTGACATTCCCTTTTAATTATTTATAACAGTGCACCTAATTCTAATTTGGTTTTACACAACAAAGGACCCAATAGTTATCAATTCAAATGTATTCATCAATTTAATAATCACAAACTTGATATAACGATAAAATAATTGATCTGATAATTTACAATAATAATATCGTAATTGAATAAATCACATTCCGTCGTCATCGCCACCGATACCTCCCGATACGTCCCGATAGGTCAGGAGGCTCAAATTCTTGATCTTTCGTAAATCGCAATTTCTCAACAGATATACATAGCTGTACACAAATTTATTTTTATTGAGGTCTTAAAAGTCCTCAGTTTACCGATGAGTATTTTTGGGTAACAAATTTTCCCTTGATTCGCACTCCCGACTTTAATACCAACAAAAGGCGGCTCGCAAATTGCATAGATTTTCAAGTCTAAGGTTTCTAATACCACGTATTATCATAGTACACACGTACAACAATATCACTTAAAATAAACAAACGTATGTGTCATATTCCGATTCAGCGGTAAAGTCTCCAGTATAATATTAAAATATTAAGTGCGATAAAAAGTATTAAAATCGAGTATCAGTTCGTTCCAAGTAGTTCCCACCCATCTCACCTTGGGAATGCTTTGTATTATATATTTATTAATATACTAAGTTCATACGTCTTATAATCCATAAGTAATCTTGTAAAATGTTCGAATAAAAGTATTTGAATAATTTTTTTGTATTCAAATATACTTTTATTTGTATTTTTTATTCATTAAAAAAATACTTTTTTCCTGTCCAGAAAAATAGTTTTAAATTTGTGACAAGACATATTATATAAATCATGAACATTAATTTTATTTTTTGAACGAAATATAATATTGGCCCATGATATGATTATTTTTATAAACACCAATGTGTTGTATCCCGTAGGTTATAAACAACTTATGATTAATCAACCGAAGAAGCAAGAGAAAAACTCGACATACAAGCCAACATGTACGAAGCAATAGGACCTGACTGTCAACCCGAGAGAATCATAACATTCCTAAAGAACACCAGAATAGAAAAATTTATTTAAACAAAATATTTAGTCATAAGTAACAATTTCCCCCCCCACCAATTATTGTAACCAAATTGTAAGCCAAAAATTAAAAAGACATTAACAAAATTATGTAAAAAGCTAATGGCCTATGTCACCGAAGCTACACAAAGATCAATAAAAAAAAAAAAACTTATGATTACGGTATGTTTTTAATTATTAATTAATAAATGTTAATTAGTTTAAAAAAAAGTATTCGAATATGTATTCTGAATATATTTTTTAAGAACTATTCGAATACGTATTCTGAACACCTTAATTCTCATTTATTCAAATATGTATTCCGAATACAAAATAAAAGTATTCTTTACAAGACTGTCCGTAAGTTAAAAATAAATATAATTGTTGATATTGTTATCAAATCTAATATATTATTATTATTTAGCTACTAAAATTGTAATTTTATTTTTTTTGAAAAAAATTAAGCCTTATTTCAAATTCCTAGATCCGATGTTGGGGAACACACAATTTATATGAATGACCAAATTTTAAATCATTCACCAATCAGCAAGAGTTTGGGACTTCAAACAATTTTTTCATCGTGTTTTAACTAAGCATTTGTATACAATGGACCTCACAAATAACACAATGAGATGAGTATAGAATACCTAAATATTAATGTTAAAAAAAAATTGTATCTTTAATAAATTGTCATAGTTTCTTGATAACAAGAAATCATATCGCATAAATATTTACAATACTTGGAAACTGCGTTATTGTTGAATATTATTATATCGACATAATATAATATAATATATTATGTAATCACTGTTATCCCGAGATATTATAGAGCTCATCATTGAATATAATTGCATTATCCGTAAATCCTCTTTACGTTTCACAATAAAATACATTTTCTACCAACAGCGCTCCCATTCAAACAGGCCTAACATTTTAAACAAAATTATCGTATACAAAAAAATTACAACATTTGACTTGTGCTCCTTTGCATAAAACCCGTCCACTTTTTTAATATTCTGTCATGACTCGTAATATTATGCAAATAATTTAAACACGGCGTCTTGTATAGGCAAAATGGGTACATTAATAAATGTTGAACCTAACAATAATATTATTATTATGTAGGTAATAGGTAATCTATCGATTTTTTTTTTTTAAGGATAACCCAAATGTAAATATTGACAATACTAAAAACTATAACATTTTTCGAAGTGATTTAAGATACGTCATAACAATAATAATTAATATATACATAAAATAGTATACCTATTATTTTATTATAATATTTTGAATTTACGCCGATTAGAATACTAACTAAAATAATAAACTATATTATATTACAGCACAGATAACAACTTTCACAATATGCTCCTAGATAGTATAATTCATTTTAAACTATAAGATCTGTATTAATGCATAATAATATGCTAAATTTGAATTCAGCAACTTCATTCTATTCTGTTATCCACTTTTTGTCTTCAAATCAATATGGCTTTGTAATTTCATCCTTTGTTTGCGTCATCTATCTGACTATCTACTTTATATTAAAATCTTCCTAACCTCTCAGTATTCATAATATATGGATAGCCCAATTAAATTAATTTTGTCTAAAAAATGTATGGAACTGTCATTTCTATAGAATTTGTTATTTTCACAATAAATAATTGTAAAAAAGATTGATCCAAAATTAAAAACTTATATTTTTAAGCGGCTGAAGTATTCTTACTTAATAATAATATCTCTTCTGACATTTAATGTTTTGACAACAATGACACACCATCGTGAAACAATTGTAATGTTTATGAATTCGATATTCTAATAATTATTATAAGTATTATTTTATACAATAATAATTTTTCTGACAAATCATGTACACCATATAAAACAAAAGTTGCACTTTAAGATATGAGCTAAAGAATATGGCTGGATATATAAAATTCTTGAAATAACTAAATTTTTGTGGTTAAGACTTACAATTAAAAAATTTATTTTTAACTTATTTAAATGTAGGTTCATCAAATATATTTTAATTTGTTAATTACTGTATAACATTGTTACATCATTGTTATTGCACTTCCAATGTATGCATTAATATTGATTTGAGCATTATTTATGTGAAAACTTTAAAAACTACATTTTATTTATGGAAGCAGATAATCATCATTATTTTATGGTCGTATAATGTAATATTAAGTATTATACGTCATTCGGTTTTTTAAAACGTAATGATGGTAAGTTGTTAATTTTTTTATTTATTTATATAACACTCGTAAAATATATATAACTTGACAAGTTTAAATATGATAATTTTCTCCGTGCATTTCGTAAATTCGTAAATTGAAAACAAAACTGTTTCAATCGACAGAAACGCAATGCCAATAATACTTTGATATCCCAACAATAATAGGGTATACCTTAAAATATAACATTATAAGGTATATTTTAAGGTATATAATGTACCTAATTTGACCCTCAATTGTCAAAATTCATCCGTCCATCATTGATTGCAATAGGAATTTGAAATAAGGCTTAATTAAAAAAAAAAAAAAAACAAAATTACAATTTTAGTAGCTAAATAATAATAATATATTAGATTTGATAACAATATCAACAATTATATTTATTTTTAACTTACGGACAGTCTTGTAAAGAATACTTTTATTTTGTATTCGGAATACATATTTGAATAAATGAGAATTAAGGTGTTCAGAATACGTATTCGAATAGTTCTTAAAAAATATATTCAGAATACATATTCGAATACTTTTTTTTAAACTAATTAACATTTATTAATTAATAATTAAAAACATACCTTAATCATAAGTTTTTTTTTTTTATTGATCTTTGTGTAGCTTCGGTGACATTGGCCATTAGCTTTTTACATAATTTTGTTAATGTCTTTTTAATTTTTGGCTTACAATTTGGTTACAATAATTGGGGGGGGGGGGGGAAATTGTTACTTATGACTAAATATTTTGTTTAAATAAATTTTTCTATTCTGGTGTTCTTTAGGAATGTTATGATTCTCTCGGGTTGACAGTCAGGTCCTATTGCTTCGTACATGTTGGCTTGTATGTCGAGTTTTTCTCTTGCTTCTTCGGTTGATTAATCATAAGTTGTTTATAACCTACGGGATACAACACATTGGTGTTTATAAAAATAATCATATCATGGGCCAATATTATATTTCGTTCAAAAAATAAAATTAATGTTCATGATTTATATAATATGTCTTGTCACAAATTTAAAACTATTTTTCTAGACAGGAAAAACGTATTTTTTTAATGAATAAAAAATACAAATAAAAGTATATTTGAATACAAAAAAATTATTCAAATACTTTTATTCGAACATTTTACAAGACTACTTATGGATTATAAGACGTATGAACTTAGTATATTAATAAATATATAATACAAAGCATTCCCAAGATGAGATGGGTGGGAACTACTTGGAACGAACTGATACTCGATTTTAATACTTTTTATCGCACTTGATATTTTAATATTATACTGGAGACTTTACCGCTGAATCAGAATATGACACATACGTTTGTTTATTTTAAGTGATATTGTTGTACGTGTGTACTATGATAATA
>NC_042494.1:31066025-31087162 GCF_005508785.2 Acyrthosiphon pisum
TTTAGCATATTATTATGCATTAATACAGATCTTATAGTTTAAAATGAATTATACTATCTAGGAGCATATTGTAAAAGTTGTTATCTGTGCTGTAATATAATATAGTTTATTATTTTAGTTAGTATTCTAATCGGCGTAAATTCAAAATATTATAATAAAATAATAGGTATACTATTTTATGTATATATTAATTATTATTGTTATGACGTATCTTAAATCACTTCGAAAAATGTTATAGTTTTTAGTATTGTCAATATTTACATTTGGGTTATCCTTAAAAAAAAAAATCGATAGATTACCTATTACCTACATAATAATAATATTATTGTTAGGTTCAACATTTATTAATGTACCCATTTTGCCTATACAAGACGCCGTGTTTAAATTATTTGCAAAATATTACGAGTCATGACAGAATTTTTTTTTTTTTTAATTCAACCTTATTTCAAATTCCTAAATCCGATGTTGGGAACACACAATTTATATGAATGACCAAATTTTAAATCATTCACCAATCAGCAAGAGTTTGGGACTTCAACAATTTTTTCATCGAGTTTTAATTAATCATTTGTGTACAATGGACCTCACAAATGACACAATGAGATGAGTATATGATACCTATAATATTAATGCTAAAAACAAAATTGTATCTTTAATAAATTTGTCATAATTTTCTTGATTACCAAGAAATCATATCGCATAAATATTTACAATACTTGGAAACTGCGTTATTGTTGAATATTATTATATCGACATAATATAATATAATATATTATGTAATCACTGTTATCCCGAGATATTATAGAGCTCATCATTGAATATAATTGCATTATCCGTAAATCCTCTTTACGTTTCACAATAAAATACATTTTCTACCGACAGCGCTCCCATTCAAACAGGCCTAACATTTTAAACAAAATTATCGTATACAAAAAAATTACAACATTTGACTTGTGCTCCTTTGCATAAAACCCGTCCACTTTTTTAATTCTGTCATGACTCGTAATATTATGCAAATAATTTAAACACGGCGTCTTGTATAGGCAAAATGGGTACATTAATAAATGTTGAACCTAACAATAATATTATTATTATGTAGGTAATAGGTAATCTATCGATTTTTTTTTTTAAGGATAACCCAAATGTAAATATTGACAATACTAAAAACTATAACATTTTTCGAAGTGATTTAAGATACGTCATAACAATAATAATTAATATATACATAAAATAGTATACCTATTATTTTATTATAATATTTTGAATTTACGCCGATTAGAATACTAACTAAAATAATAAACTATATTATATTACAGCACAGATAACAACTTTTACAATATGCTCCTAGATAGTATAATTCATTTTAAACTATAAGATCTGTATTAATGCATAATAATATGCTAAATTTGAATTCAGCAACTTCATTCTATTCTGTTATCCACTTTTTGTCTTCAAATCAATATGGCTTTGTAATTTCATCCTTTGTTTGCGTCATCTATCTGACTATCTACTTTATATTAAAATCTTCCTAACCTCTCAGTATTCATAATATATGGATAGCCCAATTAAATTAATTTTGTCTAAAAAATGTATGGAACTGTCATTTCTATAGAATTTGTTATTTTCACAATAAATAATTGTAAAAAAGATTGATCCAAAATTAAAAACTTATATTTTTAAGCGGCTGAAGTATTCTTACTTAATAATAATATCTCTTCTGACATTTAATGTTTTGACAACAATGACACACCATCGTGAAACAATTGTAATGTTTATGAATTCGATATTCTAATAATTATTATAAGTATTATTTCATACAATAATAATTTTTCTGACAAATCATGTACACCATATAAAACAAAAGTTGCACTTTAAGATATGAGCTAAAGAATATGGCTGGATATATAAAATTCTTGAAATAACTAAATTTTTGTGGTTAAGACTTACAATTAAAAAATTTATTTTTAACTTATTTAAATGTAGGTTCATCAAATATATTTTAATTTGTTAATTACTGTATAACATTGTTACATCATTGTTATTGCACTTCCAATGTATGCATTAATATTGATTTGAGCATTATTTATGTGAAAACTTTAAAAACTACATTTTATTTATGGAAGCAGATAATCATCATTATTTTATGGTCGTATAATGTAATATTAAGTATTATACGTCATTCGGTTTTTTAAAACGTAATGATGGTAAGTTGTTAATTTTTTTATTTATTTATATAACACTCGTAAAATATATATAACTTGACAAGTTTAAATATGATAATTTTCTCCGTGCATTTCGTAAATTCGTAAATTGAAAACAAAACTGTTTCAATCGACAGAAACGCAATGCCAATAATACTTTGATATCCCAACAATAATAGGGTATACCTTAAAATATAACATTATAAGGTATATTTTAAGGTATATAATGTACCTAATTTGACCCTCAATTGTCAAAATTCATCCGTCCATCATTGATTGCAGTATTGTTCGCACCAAAAATATACAACCAACATTGAGCAAATTATCAAACAATACTATTATACGATAATAATATGATTATATACATCTAAACTACATTAAAGCACCCGGTAACAATCTAATTTCATTCACAAAAATATGCTCTACGGTAATAAAATCTGTTCTTAAAATCAACCAAATTTGTTATTTTTTTAAACTAATAGATGGAAAATATCGTCTAGGCTGCATTGAACTCCATTTTTCAATATTTTAACCTCAAACTTTATACTATGTCTTCAAAAATAATAAAATGTTAAGCTTTTTTTTAAAAAACTG
Source organism: Acyrthosiphon pisum (assembly GCF_005508785.2). Classification (NCBI taxonomy): domain Eukaryota; kingdom Metazoa; phylum Arthropoda; class Insecta; order Hemiptera; family Aphididae; genus Acyrthosiphon; species Acyrthosiphon pisum. Next base: position 31,068,821 of record NC_042494.1, read on the forward strand.
TATTATACCATTATTTGAAATAAAATATAAAATCTGAGTTCAAAGCAATCCGTAGAAGATCATCAGCTACATTCAGATAACAAAATAATTGTCAAAATCCGACAATTTTTCGAGGCATGATAATTATTTCTGTTAAGTAATTTTTTTCGATATAATAAACCATATAAAATAGATATCTGGTAGCGTAATAGTATTATAATTAAGGTGGCTACTAAAATATAAAATTTAATTTTCAAATTTTAAAGAAATGCGAAAAATTTGAAAAACGGACACCGGGCTCCTTAATAACGACATTATACTATTGTCGTGTTTAGACGCCGACATTGTTTGCACTGGAATAGCAAACGGACGTCCGGTTTTGACACACAGGTCGTGTTTCAATAGGAAGTGATAAAATGTTAATGCCCACCCGGTCCACGTTTGCCCTCGAATGTTCCCCAAGATTAACATTCATGCCGGCTCTCCATTTTTTTTTATGCATAAGCGAAAAAGAAAAACGTAAAAATTACATATACTATACATACAGCAGTATAGTCCCTTCGCCAATGTCGCCCTTATTTGGAAAATCGTACGTCACGCATGCAACTTTTGTGGAAAGCACGTCTCGGATGTGCGCGCATTCCGAATATTAAAACGTAAAATGCATCGTTCGCTGCTTGTCGGGGCGGTAAAGAAAGAAAAAAAAAACTACTACTAGCTCTGGGGCGAGTTTACACTAAAACGAAATGTTTGCCGACGACATGTTGTCATATATTGGTGGAAAAAATAAATAAATAAACACCGAGAATAAAGCTAAAAAAAGAAAACCGTTTACAGCCGCTTTTTGCGAAACGCGTTCGCAACAGCAGACTATAATATAAAGTGCTTTAAGATTAAAACAATTTGAGCGCCGACGGTTTCATAAGTCATTTCCAATAAACGAACTTCGCTCATTCGAAAAACTCGTACACGTCCAAGTTGGGTCTTGGCACAAATCACGTTGTTGCCACGAGTGGAGTTTTAATCGCATCGAACAAGTTAATTCGATTTTTTTCTTACAAATATTTTACAAGAGAAAACATACGAAACCGTCCATCGCGTGTACATTTTTTTTTTTTTATCTTAGATCGCTTTAATGCGTCGTGTAATACTGTATACAGCCGTTTACGATTAATGAATAATTTACATTTTAATTTAAATCAATTCAGATATTAATTCTATATAACATACCAAATATCAGATGAGACACTTTCGCGTTGATAGTAGTTTTTTAACTTTTAACTTCTTACACATCACTTTGATATTTTTAAATAAACAATAGAGATTTCGTTAAAGTGTTTGCAAATCAATCATTTTAACAGTACTATAATATACTTTAAACGTTAAAAAAAATTACTATTAATGTATTCTTATGTCAAAAGTGACGTGAAAGGTCCATTACAATAGTGCATTTTTTTTATTTGAAAACAAAATCAATACTTTAATGTTGTCTCATTTTCCTGAAATTCGGCATCATCATTCAAACACTTAAACCATTACATTCATAAGTATTTTTAAATTTGTTATTCGTCGCAAATATATTTGATAGCAAAATGAATTTGAAAATCTTATTGTGTTTTTAGTAATTACACGTCATGTGATAATATGTATTTTACTTTTAAAATTATGAACGGAGTATTTTGTAATAAGTGTGAGGGGTATATTGTGCATAATAGTATAGGTAATCACTTTTTGTATTTTGGAGTATTATCAATCTGCAACTTTGAGGTTGGATGTAGTGTTTGAAGTATGAAATATTTCATTTCACAAAAACGTGAAACATTGAAATTTTTTAACACAAAGTTGAGTGTTTTAAATTCTAATGTATAAATACAGTAGGTATGTAATATGCAATATATATGTATAATATTGTATACCTACTTATATCATTTAAACAACGAAATATTTTAAAATTTTGAATACCATTTTAAATGTATAATTCCAAAGGTTAGGTATACATACAGGTACCATACAGTTATAAAGGTAATTTATCACAATTATATGTAAATATAAAACTTATTTAAAAATAAAACAAAATTAATTAAAATACTGAAATATTTCAAAATTTTAAATTTCATGAAATTTTCAAACACTAGGTGGATGTGAAAAAAATGGATATAGTTGTTACTTTGTGGAGTCAAAAGTTATAAATTACCAGTACTTTTAAAATTATAAAAAATAAAGATACGGAATGAGGGGAATATTTACACAAAACCAGTTCTTAACAAAGTTATTTTTTTTTTTATGAAATTTAAAAATGAATAATCTTAGGGATTTTTCACAAAAGGTTTATAATATAAACTGTTTCCAGACATATAATTTTAAAATATTTTGTCTGTATCGTAATTATTTTGTAATTAAATAAAATATATTGATCGCAGGAACTTAAAACTTTTTGTCATTACGTATATTAGTGTTTTTATTACACAATGACATTTTCAAAATACTTATTTTAAGCAATTCATTCCATGAGGCACCGACTTGTTCACATCAATCTATGGGACACGATATTGACTTGACTTTCTATAACTAAGGGGATATTTATCAACCAAACAAAATGTAACACATCCATCACGATGACTTACTCAACGATAAACCTACGCATGGCATCACAACTTTCACAATTTTTCTTTGTTTATTGTTTATATGAAATGTTTTCCGCAGATCAAATATATTATTTTTTGATTTGGATAATTTGTCAGGGAAAACATTCAATGACTTAAAAATACATGGCATTTGCGTTTCAACTACACCGGAATTAAGTAGATGAATGGATATTTACACTGGATACACAGTTAATAAATATTTGGTATTTGAATGGAGCTTACGAGACAACACATGCGTTTAATACATTCATTAAAAATATTTTATGCATTCAAACTCTAAATAAAACAGTGTTTCCCGAATAAAATAAAGGACTAGCTGTCAGTCGAGGGCCGTACTTGGTAATGAAGCTCCCGATATCCCGGCGCCTGGCTCACATAATTAAAATACATTATTGAATGTTCTTTAAATGTCTATATTATTATAATAAAAATTCGTTTTACGAATAAATCAATAAATTTATTTAGTTGAAAACATAATATTTTAAACTATATAGCTACCATGAGATAATATTATTATAATATGAGTGTGTTCGACTTAGTTGAGCTCTTGTGTTATCTGCAAGTTCGGTGAATATCAGCACACTGCACGTGCCCATCGTAACTAAACGTTAAGAAAATTGAATACAAATTCAACTTACGCATTCTTGGCGTGCTCCGAGACGTAAACGTGCAGTTGACGGGTATCATCCGCGAAAGTATATCACGGAACGAGTGGAGTTTTAGACGTGACCTGCGGCCCTTGCAAACAATGTAAAACAGCTCTCGATCATTATTAATTTAATATAATATTATATGGTGCTCGGGTACAAGATATCAACGAAAGTATATCGACGAACGCGGGTCGTAGGCAGATAACACGACTATGTGAAATAATAATATTAATTTAGTTTGTATGCCGTGGCGTAGCTGTAGGCCCTTCGTTTTAAGGATCACGTACCTACCTAGTCGAAGTAAAACTGTTTACAACAAGTAATTTCAGCTGGTTTTACAAGACTTAATTGCGAAGACACGAATCCGTCCACTGTACGTGTTTTGAAGTTTTGTATACGTCTTCGCTGCAACGTTTTAGCTCTGGTATGGATTTCAGGTCCGTCCCTGCAGTCGTGTACGGTTAATGGCTGATCAGTAATTTCAACGAAAAATAGCGAAGACGTAAGTACCTATTTACAGCGAGACGGGTTTTTCGAACGGTTGAGACAGAACAGTAATTGTTCCGCGTGAACTTAGCGTTTCGCTTTCACTCTTTAGCCTAATGTTTTAGTTTAATTATAGATATTATTGTAAACACAATGTCGTAGTTACGAATCTATTTCGCAAGACCATTATGGTTTAATTTTCACCTAAAATATCTCAGTAACGGATACTACAGACGTACAAAATGGACGTGTTGAGGAATGCTCTCATCCGAGTAGGCCAAAATTAAACAAAATTAAACAAACGCACTCACGCCACGACGTTGTACTGTTTACATCGAAGACAGATATTAAAATATGTATTACATGACTGCAGGCGATTATATTATTATACAAATAATATAAATATTATGCTGGCGCTAACGCAACGGTTTTTTTTTTTTCGTTATTTATACGAGAAAGTAATATTTTACGTTTTCGTTAACCTGCGCAGAGCACAGTAAAAATGATAGTATCGTATTATTGAACTTTGTTGAATACGACGTAATAATAATATGTATACAGTAAAATATTATTATGATAGGTACGTGTACGTCGAACCATGATATTGTGTAGAATATTGCATGAATAATCTTTATTTTTCGTCCGTTTTGTTTATGCATACCGATCCGTCCATGGACTTTAGATATTTTTTGTCTATTTCATAATATTATTCATTCGTATGATAATAGTGTAGAATATACGAAACTTAAGAGCTTTCACCAATAGTTGCATTATACTAATTCTTATAAAAAAAAAAATACAAAATAATATATAACATATATTACATATCATGAATTGAATATTTTGCTATTATCAACATAGGATCAAAGTAAAAGCATTGATTTGTTAATGGCGTTCGTGATTCTATACGTTGGAATAAAATCTATTTATTATATAATGTTTCATATTATTACTATGATAAAATTGATTGTATTTTTTTACTAAATTTCGCGTTTGTAATATTATAAAGTTGATAATAATAAATAATTCTAATATTACAAACTACTAAAATGTATATTTCACTGAGTTTTGTGTTAAAAATAATTTGACTTTATATTTTATTTATATAAACTATTTTGATTTAATAATTCAATAATTTTACATATTATTATAATATATTGATTGTTTACAATAAATTTTCAATTTTTATTTTTTTTATGAAACTCAGAGTCTGTTTGATGGTTGATATTATCAGACCTAGTGACTAATAAAGAAATTCTGAAATATTGTGTTCAGTTCTAGCAGATTCTGTTTGTCTGTATTCGACAAGTATATTATGTTTAATTGTCAGGTGGACTCCACATGTAGCGCACTTGGTTTGTTCTTCTGTGTTCATTAGGTAGCCGTGTGTGTAGCGAGTATGACCTATCCTTAAACGTGTTAATATTACTTCTTATTTTCTATTAAGATTAGCTATGTTTATCCAACATCCTGTTGTACGTTTTATTTCGCTGAATTTAGTTCAAGCTTATAATTATTTTGCTGTTACTAAAAATTTTTTATAAAAAAAAATAAAGAAACTTGGCAATACTATTTGATCGTTCTGTATGATTTCGATAATACTGACAGCCAATAATTATAATTATAATTAATATATATATATATATATATTATTATGATTACAAATCAAAAATAGATAAAAAAAAAATATGTAAATTAATTATAATAAAACTATTATAACTAAATTAATAAATATTGCATTTCATCACATCCAAATGAATGTGTTGGTAAAAAAAATATGTTTCATTAAAATGTATAAATGTATTAACATATTATATTCTTAAAAGACTTATAAATAATCTTATATTATAATATGATTGATGTATAATATTCACTTTTATTGCATATTAGAATAACAAGAGTTTCACACTGCGCACATGGCCGATATCTAATGAACAAATATGATGAATTTCACACAGCTTGCGGAGTAAAGCAAAGTATCGATATATTGTCTACTAGTTTAAATGTTTAAATACAGACAAATAGAAGACGCTTGAAATAACTCAATGTTCCCGAAATTCCAAATTAGGCATTGGGATCATATGAAATTCCCAATTGATAAATATTGAAATCATCAAAATAAAATAGTTAATTAAATATTTAAATTTTGAGGAAATATTTTTGGATATCTCATAAAAATGTAAAATAAAAAAATTCATTTATTTCAATTAAATATTCGTCTTCCTGAAGTTGTCTGCTATAATAAACTTATTTTAATAAGATAAAAAAAGCTAGAGTTGATCAACTAGTTTTGTATTCAACTAGTTACGAATATATAATACGGTTTCAACAAGACGTGTCTTGGATATATTATATTTCTCTGATTTAAATTTTAATAGTTTCTGGTCTCTTCTCGGAAACTATGAAAATAATAATACTGTGTTAAGGGGAAAAGGATTTGTAATAGAAAATTGTGATCAAACTTTTCGTAAGTTCCAAGTATTATTACAAATATCTAAGACTTCAAGTATAAAATATAAAAATAAAATAAAACATGAGATGTTTCTGTCGGCTGGTTTTCAAGAACTTCGTGTCAATAGTAAAAGAAACAATCCGTTTATTGATTTAATATTTGCTGAAAATAAGTGTTTGTTCTGCTATTATTTTTTCCCGGTGAAAATGAGAGATGATTCGAGTGTCAGCCAGAAAAACAATTACCTACCTACAATTGGTATAATATTGTGCTGTAATAAGACAATAATTAGTTCAAAATATCCAGTTTCAACATATTGATTTACGTAAATTATAAACGAACCACGTCTAGAAAAAATCAGTAGTGTTCAAATAATTATATTTAAATCGTTTTAAATATTTAATTCCAAGCGTAAAATTAAAGACTTACCAAATATACACGGCATACTATCATAGTATGACATGAACAATTGAACGAAATCAAATAATGTAAATAAATGTTTAAAAACGATAATCCTTTTTGATATAATTATTGTTTACTCCTAATATAATCACCTTCCTTATTTCGTTATTTTTATATTATTATTATTATTTAGATAAAATAAAATGTATATACACGCTATACACAATACAATAAAATACCCATACAAATAAAATTGACATAATTTATGATTCTATGAAGCTTAGCGACATAAATATGGTATGCTTATAGTTTGAAAATTATACCATGCACTTGCAAGTGTATACTTCAATATTCATTGAAGTTAACTTAGCATATTCATACAAATATTATAGTACGATATTATACTGAAGTTAGTGTACTATATTTAGAAATAAAAGCCACATCAAAGGGTGTTCATATGGACCAGGTTAATGGACTCCTTATACTTCGAGCATAACTACAAGCGGATTATTATTTTCGCGGAATACCTTTTGACACTCCATTTTAGTTGTTATCCAAACGAAAAAATATTCTCGTAAATTAAAATATATAAGTCGCCGTTAAAAATCAAAAGTTGATATGAGTGCTTACCTACAAAAATATAGAAGCGTGAAAAATGTAATAAAGGTAAAATAAAATGTGATAATTATATATTATTATTTATTATACAGAGTGATTCACTAAGGCATGCTTACCCCTCTTTAATAATGAATTTATTTCAAATTCTGATTTTTTTGAATACTATACTCATAGAACATATTTTCAATCTAATGATTTTTTGCTGTACTACTTAACGAGTGTGTGGAAACAAACTTCTGTTTTTCTATGAGACTCCCCCCCCCCTTTTTTTTTACTGTAAATTATTTAGTAGATAACTTTTTTGAAAATATTTATGTACCTAATTCAAAATTTGAATGCGTAGTCTATTAGTTATAAAAAAATGTTTGTATTAAGGATAAAGGAAAATAATTAAGGAAATGGTTATATCTAAATATTATAAAACAGGCATACAATTTGATCCAATATTTATTATCTTTGGGTCATTTTTACAAATTATTAATATTGATAGTATAATATTAATATGACTACAATTTTCAAATCATTATGGCCCCCATATCCTATAATTTATAAACTCATTGCAATAGACATTTTACCCTTAGAACTCAAAGTTTATAATAACTCAAAACTACTCGTACAAATTTTGATTTTGATTCGTCAAAAATTTAAAAAAAACTATCTACGGTATAATTTATAGTTGAATAGTTGAATAAGGTTGTTTTTTATTTAAAAACAGAAGTTTGTATCTCCACAGGACACTCTTTTAGTTGTAAAAAAATCTCAAGAATTTGAAAATATTAAGTATGTTTAAAAATTCAAAAAAATCAGATTTTGAATTACTGCATTATTTAAGGAAAAAATGGGGCGAGCATGCCTAGTGAATCATCCTGTATATCCTTCAATATTTTCCAAAAAGATGATACTTTTCAAAGCGATGAATTATTGTTCACAATTTATTAAAATAACAATATTTTGTTTTTCAATCGAATAATTACAATAATTTTATTGGTGCGATCGTTAAAGATCGATATTTTATGTTATAAATTGTCAAACTATTTCTTAAGGTCTTTGAAATATATGAATTTATTATTAAGATACAAATTGTGTATTTTATAGTAACATGTGTCGAAGAAGTTGAACGGAACACATGCAATCAACGTTTCATGAATAAATACATACGAAATACACGATGAACTTAAATTAAAATGTTATTTTTTTATTAAAACAAATGACTATGCATTACTTATTGCTTGTTCTACAATATTTTTCAACAACTTCTTTTTTTTTATTATTATTATATTTACATTGTTGGTTGAATGTTTTTGTTGAAAAAATCTATAATTTCCAATTAGAGTATTTCAACGTTGAGTGTTACTAATTTTGTTGACTCTATAATGTTATTCTATACATTATACAAATATTATGTATTTTTGTAATAATTTTTATGATTCAATCGAACACAGATTCTCGTTTTTAGATATTCCAGATGACTGCTCATCAATTATTGGTGTCCGATGAAGTTTGCATGCCCCCATTTTGTCAGTAACGATACCAATATGTCTCCACTCTATAAAAACCTTCTCTCATGTGTGTGAATATTTTTATCAACAAAAATAAGAAAATAAAATAACATATATTTGCAATTTTGTGTTAATTTATTTATAAACGCATAACTGCATATTGAAAATTTGCATTTATAAAAACCATTTTTAATGATATAGCCGTATAGGTACAATGCACAAATTTATTAAAATGAAGAATAAGGTAAAACTATAGCTATAAAACTTCATAAAAAATGTAGAGAATTTGTTCAGTTTGTTTTTTTTTGGAAGGGGAAACAAACGTGTAAATTTACATGATAATACGCACTTGAAATCATTTTTCTATTTCGTCACCATAATACGAGTATTGATCATTTCAATGTACAAATTTGAAGAAATTGTTTTAATAGTAGGTATACTATTAATTTATAATGTAAATTGTTATTTCCATATTGTCCATTCATTCACTACGGATCTTAGAAAAATATAATATGGTCATCATATTATACATGATGTCATATATTTTTAAATGCTTACTGATTAGTACCTACATACCATATAGTCACTATGTGACCTATTCTAAATATATACCTACGATAGAGTTGTCTGTTTTAGTTTTGGATGAGATACATTTTTGAATTTCGTGTAAAAATATAAATGTTATGCATGATATTTTAAGTAAAATTTACAAAATATACCTAGTCAATACATATTTTTTAGTATAAACTTCGAAATATTATCTTTAAAATATCATTCTTACGGTGAAGCCATAAAAAATTAATTTTAATAATGTTTAACATGTAACCATATATCATTGATTTCACTTCATCGTTGTTGTTGAGGTGCTTTTGGGAAATATAGCGAATAAAAATAGTTACTTTTGCCATTTTTAAAAATCTATTAGGTGGCTTGGTGCGGCGCGTACGAAATTTGACTGAGAGTAAGTAACGCTGACAATTACTAGTTCCTGGATGGGTGACCACCCGGTTCCGTAGTAGCAAAACCTGCCCACACATACACGTGTTGCTTATCTACTTTAACAACCCTACCGTACAAACTATACCAAGCATAATCCATGATTTCTACAATAGCTAATGGCCTTAGTTACCGGGCTCAAGTAAAAAAAAATCTATTAGATACGGTCGTATATCAACATTACTTTTGTATTTTATTCACTAAAATACTTTTGTTCCTTAAACGGATTCCTTTTATCAGTGCGTTTACTGCCCATAAATGTATAGCTCGTTGTTGTTTATTGCTCTGTGTATTTATCTTTAACGACGTTCTCAAGTTCATCCTAATTTAAGGATAAGTGTTTCGCCAATGTAAAACTAAAGTATTTAAGTTCAAATATATTTATTATTTACTGTAAATTTCAAAATTAGATCCATTTAGATAAATGTTAAGATATTCTGAACAAAATTGTTTGATAAAATATTTAATTACTAACTTGGTTAATATATTGATTTACTTATTCTTTATTCTTTACCTAATGAATGAGCTTAATATTATAATATTAATGAATAATAATAGGTATATTACATTATTCATAGTATTTTATTACTTAAACTTTCCATTAACCTATTTTCAAAATAATCGTTTATGATGTTTTTGTTGATTAAAGTAGGAGTAAATGTGTTTAAATACGTTAGTTCTACTCCAATTATATAATAAGTCAAAACAGTGAAAATCCTGAATTAAATTTTAATAGGTTTATGTTAAATTTCACGGAGATCAATTAATTTTACAGTCTATGGAAGAATATACCTTTAGAAAATTGAATTTATATCGAATTCAAACACGTTTAGGAAAATAATTTAGGTCGGGACAGTTAATGTAAAAAAAAAGATATATTTATTATATTTAACGGGATAACAGTGATAAATAAGTTATAGTCGAGTAAAACAAAACAATTACATTTATTGTTATTATTTTTTTTAACGTTTTTTTCCATGTTTCCGGCGTTATAGGGAAAAAGTGTCTAATAAAATAATGGTTCACCGTATTTCGCTATGAAACACGACGCACAGTCGTTATAGTGACCATTTCAAAACGTATTCGCATCGACAGCCTAAGCACTCGCCGTGACTGGGGTGTAAATAAAATATAATGTATACATCATTTCGCCAATATAGTGTAATACGAAATCGTCAACCCCGCGATGTCCACGATCGTTAACGGAAATATTTCCATCTTATTATATTATATGTTTAACCATCAGCGTATTTATTTGCACGCCGAATTTCCGCAGCGACCTGTATACCCTATTAGGGTTGTTCGTATACGTTTACAGCTGGCAGTACTACGCCGGGTGACACGCGTAATTGTATTTATACTTGCAGTGATACGATGTAGTTTAGATTAACCAACGCATTATTTATGCCGTACTGCCATTAATTATTCGCTGATATTTCGCGTAGTGCAGGTTCCACGGTATGGCTATAGGTGATTTTAAAACAAAACTATATAGATGTGCATATATATAGGTAGTTAATAATTCGCAGCAGAAAGCGCACTAAAATATTACCGAGTGAATTAGTTTTTGGAGAGCCCTTTTTATATTTTAATGTTTCCACGCTAGTTAACAATATAGTTCCTAAGCGTGTGTGTGTGTGTGTGTGTGTGTGCGAGATAAGTTTTTAAACGGCTTTGCTTCGGCATGATAATCGAATCATTTTTGGGTACTGAGTAACCTTTTTTCCATATGCACACGATTCGGTTTATTTATTAACGACAAACTTTACTTTTTAGGGAAAAAAATCCACCACAATATATTCTGGTCAATACGGAAGACCATATACTATAAGGCAGTATAATAATAATGGTAGTCTGTATTTACATACCTAAGGCGTAACAGATATTACGGACAAATGTAAAAACACTTTTGACCAATACTTTATTTTTATTTTTTTAGTATAATTCATGTTATAATATTAATTGTAATAGGTACATCTAAAATATTACCAAATATGAAAACTATACATTTCGACGATGGATGTTAATTAATTACATTTGGTTGGTTCTTATTCCGTTACACACTGCTTAATATACGGATGCAATTATTGTATTGATCACACAAAAGAAGTTACAATACATTTATAAATTGTATTTAATATCTCAGCCTATACTAATTCAGAACCTATTATTTCGTTATATAGGTACAGCCAATTGGTCATAATATGATGCAGTACATACATAATAAGTAAAGATGATAAATACTATTTAAAACAAAAAAAAAGATAATGAATTGAGCTATCGGAAAATAGATTCAGGGTAGTATTATGTAGCTAAATAAGCTATACAGGACTTCGTGCTATAATAATATTATTGAAATACTAAAAAACACCTACACATTCAGTGCAGTATTAGAAAATGGAAAGTGAAAGGTGGACGTTAAGTGCTGGTCCAGAAATAATGAAAAGTCACAATGACATCGTAATCTGGTCCCTGAAAGACATAAGTTGGTTTACAAGGAATAATAGTTAGTGTGATTGTCATTAATAAATAATTATATTATATGTATAAAATATACTATAATAATAATATTATGTATTTATTTATAAACGGCCGAAAACTCAAAATATAACAAAACGAAATTGTATGCATTAATATACTTATAATATATTATATGTATCTATAATAAATAAAGGAGAAACAGTACAAAACAAAGTAAAATATCTAATAGATTATATAAATAATAATATATTAAAAGGTGTTTAAGATTTATAAAAATTGTGTAATGTTTAGAATGGATTTTTATAATAAACAAGTTATTAGAAAAAAATATAAAAATGTAATATTGCTCCGAGCAGACATTTTCATATTAAATGAATAGTGTATGCCAGCATCTGCTCGATACTTTGATGTTATTTTATTAAAATGATGTCCTTTACCTGTTATAAAATGAAGGGATGGTAATTTATTTTGATTAGATAAATTAGATTACTATCATCAACCCTGTCACCAAGTATATTATAAATGGATGCAAATAATCTTTTCGATTTTAAGATGCTAATATGAAAACACCAACTTAATGATTCATAATTACCAAGGTATTAAGTCTTTTGTGTTTAAAAATGTTTGACTAATATTTTTATTTATTATAATTTATTATATGGGTACAAAAAAAAAAAATTAACGAAAAATTGAAAACTTATACCCAAGTATACTTCGAAGAATAAAATTAAAATTAAATTAGTTAAATTAGACTCACTAATGTATTAAAATATTAAATAATAATATGTAAATCAATAAGCTATTAAAACAAATTATTTACATTAATTCATTGAGTTATTTTAGAATTTTTAATAATTAATCGCATTAACATTGAATAAATATTTAATTAATTAATATATTATATTATATTTAAACATATTTATAGGCATAACATATAATTTTGACAATTTACATAAATTAGTTATTATTATACTATACAAAAATCAGTATGTGCATTAGATATTGATAAAATTGTATTTTAATGGTATTCAATTTCCCACTGGATTTTGCATGGCTAGACGGGTGTTCCATGGAGTTTGAAAGCCTCTGAACTAAATAATGGCCATGAATAAAATATTATGTTATTGACTTTAAAATATAGCAAGATGTTACCTCGATGATTATTTGGTTTTAGGAAACACTCTATGTACTCGTGTTGAGAATTTTGTATAACGTGCAACTTGCATATTAAATTACTGAATTTTACTTTCATACCTCGATTAAAAGTTACTTTACAAAATACATTTTATGATTCATAAAGTTCCCAACATAGCCTTATATACTACTGTAAGCAAATATTTTAAGCTTGTAAATAAACATAAACTGTGGATAATGATAATAATAAATAATATATAGATATTTACATTATAATAGCGACCATTCGTGGCGGACAACGGTCTAAGTATATATAATGAATGCAAATGAAACGAGGAAGTGGGATAGCACACATCAGTAATTTTAAAGCACCATGTCACTCGGTTAACAAAGTACCTACCAGATCGAGAATATTCTTTTGATATTTATAAGACGAGCGTATCTTGTTTGAAAACTTTTTTTAGGGTGGAAAAACTAAAAATTGTAATAACCTTATTTATCGACTACATACCATCTTCGCAACATAATGGATTATTTTTTTATATAATAAATAAGGTCTACTCATTTTTTTAGATGCAACAAAAGCGGAAGTTTTCTATAATAATATTCTATAATACGTTCCAGGGATATTGAACGCCTGCATCAGGTCAATTTTAAATTTAACGAATAAATAATGTGTGTTGAATATTTTGTATTCCTTATAACAAAATCATATTATACTTGTTCAGTTTTTGTTTGTACTTTGAACTATATTAAAGTATATATGGTATATTTTAATTATGAATACACATTAAATATGCTAGCACAAATTTTGACTGTTACAAAGTAGGTATACACTTAAATATAATATCTATTTATATAAAAATAATATATAAAAACATTGTTAGTAGAAGAACTATTATGTTTCATTAGGTTGGTATGGTCACAAGATAAGTATAATTTATACATTTAAATATTTATATAGGTAGACAAGATAATGATAACTATGTACTTTTAACGTTCTCCCAAATGTATAATGTCTCATTATTACGATTTTATATAATACAGTATACACTTGGTGGCCAGCGGAACTATTTTAAATAGGATAATGATAAATTTGAATGGTCTAGAATTGTATAATTATAAATATTTTTAAAGTAGAGCAATTGAAAATAATAAATAATTCTCATACAAACATAATACACAATATTATTAATGAAACATACCAGCAGGCAAAAATATAAATTAATTTTATTATACAATTTACTGACAAGTAATGCACAGAGATACTACGCATCATAGTTTACTATCGATAATAATTAAATATAAACGAATCAATTTTTATAATAAAAAATAAAAAAATAAATCAAGATCCAAAATTATTGTAATCAATTGGTGTGTATAATACAATTAAAACTTTAGCGTAGGAAACAGTTGTTTTTTCATTAATGAATGGTGAACAAATTGAATAAACATAATTTTGTTTTTGATTATAAAACTATTTTTTAATGCATCTCGTTAACCATTCATTAAATTAGTTTCATTTGTAGCTTAAAATATAATTTTCAAAATTTTAAGTGGGAATTATTTCACTTGACCTCAACTACAACAATTATTTCTCATCAATCAAGCGAAATAATTTCAGTAGATCAATATAGATACGGCATACCTATTGTTGAGTACAGTACAGTTATTGTTTTGTAGTTTGGTTTAATTATTATTGGTTTCGTATACGTAATAAATTCAGTTAAATTAATATATCATGAATATCACAGTGCACTGAAATATAAATATACAGATTCCATTACTTTAGTCAAATTATAATGTTTCCAATACACTAAACTTCGGCCGATTGAAGATATAATAATAATTTGTTGAATAGGTATGTTTCATATTATTGGTATGTTTAAAATGTTTTTCGACAATATTATAAAAATATTTACTATGATATTAGAAGAATTTAATAACTACAGTTTAGTATAGCACTAGACACCAGACTATAGCAGAATATTTCTCGGAATCGTAAGTTCGTAACGACTAACGTTAAAATTAATATTAATTTTTTAACAAAGCTTCAAGCAAAGTGGCGTCACCAAAGTAAACGTTTTTAATTGAAGTGCCAAAAGATATAACAGATTAGATTGAGAACGTATTAGCATCGAATTCTAATTTTAATTTAGCTTATAAAATTGTTGTCGACTCAAGGTTTATATTGGACACCCACATAATCATGGCATAAATTAATAATTCTGCATGCTCAAACACCAGTACACTAATAACTTATGTATACGATAGACAATGTCGATGATTTGACACTGTGATTTTATGAATAATCTCGTAATATTAATAGTCATCTTTTCGTTTACATACACTGATAATAAATTATAAAACAATCCAATACGGTGGCAACGGGCAAAACCTCTGCATCCCCGTTTGCCTGCGTACACAACTGTACCGACGATGCTCAATACTTTTTATTTTGTTCTGATTATTATTCGATTGAAGGGTGACGATTATAAAATTGTAAAAGCTGCACCAGACCCTTAGACGCGTAATGTTATTCAATTATTAGAAGTTGGGATAAAAAAAAAAATACGCATTTTGACATTGTTCTCGATGCTCCAGTGTGTATTATAACAACGGAGTCTCGATGAAACATTCATATTTTATAACCACAACGGTCCGTAGGTATTGTTGGCGATGTTTTGTTTTATAATAATAATAATAACAACTACCGTCATTTAGAAATTATAATAATGAACGCAACAAAGTATGTTGTTTTACTATGTGTTAAAAAAAAAAAAGAATAAAAAAAGAATCCTGAATAATTATAACGTCCTGTCACTGCGCTAGCCATTAGGAAGATTTTAATTGCTTTTTTTACACATTTATAACTATATATGACTCCGTTCATCAGCCCAAGTTTATTTTCGAAAATAAAAACAGGGTTCAAAAACGGTTTTAATGGACATCGGACGTCTGACAAAATGCACGAGTGAAGAGAAAAAAAAATTGATAATAATAAATTAATGATATGTTCACGTGACCGAACGATGGCAGTCCTATTCGGTGGAATTTTTCATTTCGTATCTCGAGTTTTTTTGATAATACAGTTCAATTAAATTCGAAAGCAATGGGATTGTTTTCGGAAAACTTTTTTGGATAATAACTACCGTGGATTTAAAAAAAAAAAAAAAAAAACATGACATTATAATTTGTAAACTAATTTAAATACTTTTTGAAAGTTTCAATTAAATACTCTTCAAGTTACTTGTTGTTCTTGGTTATGACATGAATAACTGTTCTTGAAAAAAATAAAAAATAATACTAAATGGAAAAAAAACACAATGGATAGGGGATTAAGAATATCATTTTGACAGACTGTTTGGAAATAAATTAGTGCAAGCGTTTAGTTCAGTAATTAATTTTACCGTCACGAATAAAATTATTTTAAAAAGAAACTTTAAAAAATGTTTTCGTCATTGTATTTATGTAATTGTTGACTGCTTAGCACGTGATGATTTTGTTTTTGTTTATGTAGATTAAAGTAGTTTATCAGCTATAATTATTTAGAGTTACGATAACTATATTATTATTTTGATTTTTAGCTGGTTGCCCGGTTACCGATATCAAATATAAACCGTAAAAATAAAATCTGTTGTTATAATATTATCATTAATGTTTATAATTATTTACAGAGTTTTTTCGTTTCATAAAAACGTATGAGTAAATCAATAAGATAATATTTTAAATCTATGCAATCATAATATTATTATATCTACAACTTAAGTAGTTAAAAAATTAGTAAAACAATTTTTTTTACATATTTTCATATAAGTGCATATAAGAGCAATAAAAAAAACAATACCTAAATGTCTACATGTTTTGATTAAAATTAAATTACTTGAAAAAAATACATTTCAACCGAATACTACTAAGTATCTGGTATTCTATTTCACAAAAAAATCAAAAGACTAATAACTATAATATTAATTTTTAATAACAAATCAATCCTCAACTAATTGATACTATCGGTCTACAACACAGTGTGGTGTGGTTAAAATATCCAATCACAATAAAACCAAAAACATTACAGTTTTTTAAATTTCCTCACTTGAATTGTTAATGATTCACTTTTGTTTTTAATTTTTCTCTCCATAATTACCTTCATACCAAAACAATCGATGAAGAAGTTACAACTTTTTACAATATATTTTACGCTAAACTTACAAACTACAACAATCCATTTATAACAATTTTACACATTCAAATCCTTATGGGAAATCTTCGTCATAGATTAAAGGGAAGATGGCGTGGTATGACCTCCTTTTGTATTCTACGTAATTATATTAATTTTAAATCAACATTGAAGTGCCACTTATGGGTGGCTTCTTTAATCATGCCAATCGGAAATCACAAATGCTAAATAAAATCATTGGTAAGATATTCTAATTGCACATTGTATATGTATGGATGGTTTATGTCTTAATTTAAAAATAAAAAATTATTTTAACTAGAAATATTGTGTGGGCGTAATATTGTCAAGACTTATTGTTGTGTGTGCGTAGTGTAAATAAATTGAAGAGACAAAGTATATTATTTTCGTAGGCGGTTTCTCGTTATAATCTTTTTATACAGTTTCACAATTTTCTCTACACGGTTGCATTTTAATAAAACGATAGTTACAATGATGACGGATAATATGATTAATGTGGAAAAATATCAACAACCAATTTTATACAGTTAAACTTTTGAACGATTTAATAATTTTCATTTCATGGCTAATAGAGTAATAGTTGAATTGATTTTCAATTAATGAGTAAATTTAAATAATAGATTCTCACACGACTTCGTTGTGATTATTTAGTTAATCAATTAAAATATTAAGCTATGTCTGGGTGGGTTTGTATTATTTACTTTGAATGAAAACAAAATATATTCTAATAGCCAATAAATTATTAATAATATATTGAGAGTTCTGTTTAGTTTTTATTAAAATATCAACAGAAATATAATTATGA
>NC_042494.1:31087621-31117598 GCF_005508785.2 Acyrthosiphon pisum
GTATAATAGGTATTATAGATACCTAACCTATTAAATTAATATGAAGTCTGCGCAGATACCTAACATTACTATACAGTTTAAGCAGTCTTGGGTAATATTCCGAATATAGTATTCAGAATGCTGTATTCCAAATACTTTTAGAATACTTTTGAAACTATTCTGAATACTTTATTCGGAATACTAGTATGGAAATGAAATTGTTTAATTTGCATGTTATTCCCTTGCATTTGATTTAAAACAAAAATACAAAATGTATATTTTATAAATTGGAAATTTGGAATCAATAATATCTATGAATATCATACAATATCAAAATTGAAGGGTGAAAATGCAAAACATAGTATTGCCAAAATTTCAAAAATCGAGTTAAACATCGATTTTTATGGGAAACAATGTGAGGAATTCGATTTTGCAGTCAGAATTAAATTGTATCGATTACTTTTGTGAATAAATCCGTTTTTAAAACTGATGCTCAATACATAACGTGATATTGCCATATTTAAAGTCAAAGCAAAACGTGGTATTATCATGTTCAAGTCAAAACGTATTATTGCCCATGTTATTAGTATTGGAGCATACTTGATATAATTACAAAACATGGTATTGCCAATATTACATTTTTTCTTCAAAACGTGGTATTGCCGGCAATAATGCATTTTGCATCAGCAGAAATAAGAACAACTTTAAAACGTGATATTGCCATTACCTGCATTTCAATACCTGCAATACCAAGTTTTGGTCTGACACGAAATTTTTAAATCATTAAAAACAATGTTCACAATTTAGGTAGATTTATTTGACACTGTCAATCGTTTACTTTTTATTTTTTTTTATATAAATAAACTTATTCTGAGTGTTTCATAGTCGTCAGAAAATGTGTTACAGTTTTCCTTGATTTGTGAACATTTTGGTTTTTGGCTATACCACCTTTTGCATTTCCACCCTTCAATTATAACTGGTATAATTTCATATATTTATCAAAATTATTTTGAAGTATTCGGAATACTTTTATAGTATTCCAAATACTTTATTCGGAATATTATATTTATCAAGTATTCGAATACATATTCGGAATACAATTTTTCATAAGTATTCGAGTATTTATTCCAAATACTTTTCAAAAGTATTTTACCCAAGACTGAGTTTAAGTGTATATGATGTATACACTAGTAGTTGTAGCGAGACGACAATTTCGAAACGGTGATAATACACAGCTATTATAGATCGACGGAGCACTCCAAGTATCATGAATCGACAGGTTGCATAGTATTATATAGGTTGCTGAATGATGTACATTTTAGGATTTATGAATATAACATATCCATGTAAACAAGTCGTAATCCGTCCTCCCACTAGTATCATCCATTCTCCTCTTCATCCAACTGCTCCACGTCCTTTACATCGTCATGGTCCCGTAATAAAATGTACGCTCGGTACGTCCTCCCACGCACACATATATATACGTACGATTTACCAAATCGCTCATTACGGAAATAAAAAAATAAACAAAGTGGGGATAGAATCGATAGGACGAGTTCTTACTGTCGGACAGAGACGAGAACCTGCGAATGAAGGACTTAACCTTATTTGTATCACAATTTACACATATTCACACGCGGAACGTGACACCACCGCGGTCTCAAGGATTTAAAAAAAACCGTCAGTTTTCAGCCATTCGGTCATTATAATATGTACCCGGGACAGACCACTCGAAATAGATAAACGCTCGATTTTGCATCACATGATATAGGGTAGGTACTTACGTGGGTAGTTATGTCATGTGGTTATTGTAAAATGCTTTCAGTACAGCTTTCTATATAATACTTTAAAATAATATTCTTTTTCTTCTTCTTGTCGAGTCGGTCTTCATATTCCCTTCCCTTCCCTTCGCAGTAAGCAGCGATTTGTATTGCCTTGTCTGAAATTTTTTCATTTTTTAATTTTTTTCATAAAAATTTTCCTTCTGAACTTAATCGATAGTAGTGGGCATGCAACGTGATGGTTTGTGATGACTGATGGTATATGCAAAGTTAGTGTCTTCCACGTCGACCATGGTAGGTGACTTCCGGGTGGTAAGCTTTCCTTCGGGTCATTCCATAGCTGTGAATTATGCCCTTTTATTTCTTCTTTTCATAAGTCTATTCATATGACTAATCCTTCCATAAGTGTAAAACAATAGTAATTGTATAATATATTGTGTAGGTACGGATAGTAATATATATTGTAAACGGCGGTAGCCGACATACAATAATAAATTATTATACGGTTTTAAATATTACACACCAGTCGAATATATTTGTTTCCTTCACTCAAAGCTTTCGCTGGAAAGTCATTTTAACTAAATCTTAAGCTTATGTAGGTACACGCGCATTTGAAATATGAATTGACATAACATATTATTTCGTATCAGGCCATCTAGGAGTAGTTGGTTTGTACTAAACTTCAACGTGAATATATGAATATTACTGCCACTACAGCGTGTAGGTACGATATAATAATATGTGATGTTGTAAACGAAGTTAAATATTATATTATTAGGTTTCGTTTAGGCACTACCTATTGTGTGTAATATGGATCTGTGACACGTTGGCTGCAGGTTAGTGATATACCTAAAATACCTGTATCTATTTGACATATTAATATCCTTTGGTCGGATGAAAAATGCTCGGACAACTGCAACAACGATCCGGAGAGACTATAAAGCATTTAATTAGCATAAATCGTGTCACCTCTCGGCTCTCGCTACTTCTACCTATTTATGCGACATACATGCTGCAGTACTACGCGCACAGTGTAATAATATAGTATATATTATTATACGCCAACTCGTACATATATTATGATATAAGCTATACCGCGGGGTCTCCAGCAGTGGCCGGTTCTCGTTTCCGGCGATAAATCGCTAAACGAAATCACGCGATAAATCAACGGACTGCCACAGAGAGAGAGAGAGAGAGAGAGACATACACACACATGCGGGACTGAGGGATATGTGACCGACAGAGTGAGTGGGAGTGAAAGAGAGAGAGAAAGAGATACAACAGCATTATCGCCAGAGTGTATACGTGCCCGCCGTACAGTGTCGGTGTACCCTACACTGCCGCCGGTTAGTCATTGGTCAACAAAACGGTTACCCTATCGCTTTACCAGGTAACACACACATACACACGCACTGTTCTAAATTGCACTAGTATACAGAACGTGGAAACGCGTCTATACCATCTACCGGGTGCAGTAGCGGGTTGTGGAGGGGTCGGGGATACCACATAGAGCGTGTCATACATATATACTTATGTATATATAATGCGTATATTATATTATAATAATATATTATATTTATGTTATATCTATATAGACGTATATTATGCACGAGTACAATATAAACCCTTTATATCCTATACACCCCGCCATCCAGCATTTTGTCGAGGCCATACGCCCGACGAACGCTATTATTCATGGTTAGGGCCTTATCTATGTGCACCTATGTGTGAGTGCACACGAGTGTGCGTGTTTTACCAGTACGCGCTAAACTTTGACATATTGCCGTCGTTTGGTCGTAATAGTATGTATGCCGCCGCCCAAATGCATCAGGAGAGAATGCATTCGCGCGCGCGGTGCAGTTGCATTATTGCAGCTCTGCGCACGCGGCTGCGCAGACACGTCGAAAACCGTGACCACGCGAGACGTGGGTACTTACGTATATTATATAATGTGCATAACGCGAGCGCAATTAATTTCTTTCGCCAATTAAATCGCACAAACCACTACCGCGGTATTGTAGGTCATCTACCCTACACTATATTCGAACCCACCGCAGAACCACAGACCGCCAATTTCGTCGATGGTGTGATTTTTATTTTTATTTTTTCGTTTCTTTCAACGACCCCGTTCGTTTCTGTTGTTCGCCATTTCGGGCCATTGTTTTTTTTTTTTTATTCACGGACGAAAACGATTTATTTTGTTCTTGCGACTTTGAGCTATACAATGCCCGTCGCGTATACATATAATATATTATCTAACCTTATAGGCGACACGAGTTTTTTTACTGTAGTTCTTAATTTGTTTTTTTCCTTTGAACGGGACGCCAAGTTCCCCTCAATAGAAATAAATAATAATTTTTTTCGATACTATATAGTAAGCACAACTAAACAACATAATATAATGTAACAGTAATTATTATGATATTATATTAATAAAGTCATTCTCATATTGTTCCACCTACGAAGTTAAACGTTACGGTGACTTTTTAAAGATTGTAATACAGTAAATAATTCAAAAAAAAAAAATGAAATTGACAAAATGTCAAAACTCAAAACTGACAAATAGATCGAATACCATTTAAAACATGGTTAAATATTTGTGTGTGTATGAATATTCAAAAGTCTTAATATTTGTTTAAAAACTAATGACGTTAATAAATTATAAATCATCAAAGTAAATAAAAAAGTAGAATAATATTTAATGAATAAATACAAATTTAATCAATGAATATAATAGTGAAATATAAAATGCATCTGCGTTACATATAGACAAAAAAAGCAAAAAATAATTATAATCGTTATTTAAATTAAATAAAAATTAATTTCCTTTAAAATCATTGTGACGTATAAAATAAGTACGTATAAATGAACTTTAGTCAGCAAATTATAAATAATTCATGAGCAATAATATTATAATGATTAACAGAGAATGGTTATAGATTCGAGATAAAATCAAAAGTGGGAAAGCTGGTTACCAGTCTGTTGTACAGCTGGAGTGGTGTGTACTTCGTCATTGAGTACGTCGAGTTCATTATTATAGTAATGGATGTGTTAAATTTGAATTTATTGCTAAATTTATATACAAAAATATTCTGAGCGGAGACGGTCTGTTAGCCTAAATTAATAAGTTTATTATATATTAATTATACTGCCTTTTTTAAAATGTATTTTACAATTAGTAATACAATGTAAATTATACGCAATAGCTTTAAATTAACCTCATTTTTTTTTTTAATGTCTTTTCGTATAGTAAAATATAATAATGTTCGTAAAAATTCCAATAGTTCCCGCTCTCCATGCATACATTCAAATCGTGATAAAATAACTAAACAATTCAATTTTTATATTTTTGGGTTTCAGTAAAAATCACATATGGATAACCTTATATCATATTTTCTATCTTTCACTATATAGAAGTTGAACATTTTATAAAGCTTTAAGTACAAAATAATTTACAAAATTCATGATTTAGTTAAAAATTTGAATTTCATACGTGTATAAAAAAAAAATGTTACCTATTTATTTTCTAAAAGAACGACTGAGGCAAGATCTTGTGTTGAGTTTTCAAACTTTATGATAAATTCTAAAACTTTAAAAATAAAAACTAAAAGTATTTGAACATTTAAAGTCCCCAAAACAACATTAAATTTGTCCAAACATTTGTTTTAAAATGTTATCGAGTATACATATAGTAATGATAATTTAAGGAGCAGTGAAATGTTTTTCGAAATTATTTTGACAATTTTCGGGAATTTTTTTCCATTTTACTCTTCCCCCTTACAAGTATCAATTAGATTAACTTTCTCCATCCCACTTTTCCCTACCAAATAAAATATTTAAGCTTAAAATCAAAACATTTTTACTGCTTCAAACTGTGATGACAGCCAGAATACTAAAAATTAAATACACATTATTGTAAAATCATTACATTCATCGCTCAGCTCAGAATCTAAAAAGATTATATTATGTTAACATTATTGAATTATTATTATTTCAATCGTCAGCTTAAAAGTATTATTAATTGAAAATGCAGTCAAGTGACAGCAAATTTGTTGATTATGCGAACCTGTTCCAGAGTAAACACTGTCTTGATGAATATTCGTTATGTGCTAAACATATTTTAATCAAGTCATTCCATCTTGCAGTATGCACCGTATATTACAGTTTAACTTCCACACGTCGGCAAAACTTTGAATAATAAAACTAAACAGCATTATTTCCTTTCATATGTGTGTATTATTTGCATACATTGACACCAACTGATCATTAAGGATGGGAATAAATTAGCCAAAATTATAAGCATAATGTTATTTATTTTATGTAATCTACCTACCTGCCATAAAAATAAAAAATTGCTTTTCTGGTGAATATTCGTATTGTGTAAATTAAAACAACAAATATGACGTTAACTAACATAAATTGCGTACGTAGATTATGACACGGGATGGCACTAAAAACTATAGTTAAAAATCCGGGGATTATACTATTTAAATTACGTGTGGTGTGACGTTAAAATAATTAAAAAGTTTTACGAGGAAATAATATTAAGAGGTACTTTAGGATATTTAAAAAATATATATTAAATTAGGTACTTTGAACGAACTAAACTTTTGTTTTCTGAGAAGCATCTGATTTGAGATAATCATTATAGGTAGGTATGTATATTATATCATAAAATGTTAAATATAACATTAAGGTTAAATGTAAATAATTTTTTCATTCAAAAAACGCTTATTATGAAAGTAAATAGGTAATAATAATTATTGTATGTTATTATTATATTACCCTGCGTGCGTCTACCGATAATATCGAAAACTGTTATCAAAGCGCCACGGAACAACCAAAATAACTCTGCGTATTAAAATAATAAATTTTGTGGATTGTTTTTTTTTCCTCAGGCATTTTTCGATCAATTTGCTATAGGAGGTGCATATATTATTATATACAATTTTATCATGGACAACGCGCGCGACGGTATTGTAGAGCTTATAGGTATTTAAAAAAAATGTATACTCTGCAGATTTGCCACGGCGGGCAGACCAAAGTTGCGGGTGTCAGAAACAATAGACGTATTGCATTCCACGGTTTTTAATTGCATTTTTGTTTAATATTATTATTGATTAATACGGCGAGACGTGTGTTCGTACCAGCTAGCTCCTTGGGCAGCAGCAACAGCGGTGGTGATTTATTTTCCTCGTTTCTACTGGAGCCGTCCGATTCAGACGGTGGAACGAAAATTGCTCTTCCGAACAAACGGGAATGCGATTGTTTTTGTTTGTCGGGGGGAAAAAAAATAAATAAGAATGAGAAGAAGAAAAAAGTACAGTACGGCGTGCAGTGTATTATTATACACATAGGTATTACATATTATATATAGGTAGGTAACGCTAAAACATTACAACAAACATTATATATATGTTGTGTATATATAAATGTATATAATATGTATTTCGTTAGAGCTGATCGTCCGGTGCAGTACACAGTCGGCTTGGTTCCTAACCGATATATAACAATATAATACGCCTCCGCGACTACAGCTGCGTTTGATTCGGTTTGTTATTATTAGTTATTACGTTTACCTACATATACCTACCGGCTATACGATATAATAATGTGTAATCGTGTTTGATATTTTCATAACATAATATTATTATTATTATTGTTGTCGTCCTTTTATTGTGTCCCCGCAGCCGGTGGCGGTTGCCGAACGGTCGTATTCCGGATATTTCGTCGTCGTCAATCTTTTATAATATTATTATACCTTACGGAACGGTTAGCAAACGAATTGTACACTTTGACGTATACGAAAGCGACATACACACGGATTAACCTGCTGCCCCGCACCGTAAGCTATGAAAGTACCATGAAAGTACCTAGTAGATGAAGCCGATATCGTCAATTGCAACGGACCCGAAACGACTACATTATAGTACCTACACGGCAATAATACAAATATTGGAATAGCATTTTTTTTTTTTTTTTTAATTATTTTCTTGTCTCATCTGGGCACGCTCTGTACACCCGGAAATCGTGAAAATGTTCTGAAGAAAAAATTGTTATCCTAAATTTATCCATTTCAGGTAAATTTCAAAAACTCAGTCTAGGATTATAATGCGATACTTTTTATTCTGTAAGCATTCACCTGCTACCGGAACCATAAGCACTAATGTAGCATGATAGTTGTTGATCAAGCTGATATCGTTCATTGCGGGGATCGGGGTAACAAACGATTTGTTAGATAGCGAACGACCCGAAACGGGTATAGTATAACCTACGTGGCAATAATAATATTCAAATACCATTTATGTATTTTCGTGTCATCTGACATCTCGGCGTACAAAAATAAAAAATTGCCACAAACTTTTTTTCACAAAATTTGTATTTTTATTTATTAATTTTGGAAAATTATGTTAGCTATTCATCTTGAAACTACATAATATGATATTCATAAAGCGTATGGCGGTGGTTATTTTTTATTTTTGTAAACAATTTATAATGAGTGGACAACGTGCAGATTCTTTATCCCGTATGTCATCACTACAAGAGAGCCGGACTGTTTTCATATGGCTTAGCAGTTAGCCCCCATGTAGCATCGTTTATTTAGTCAATAATTTATACGATTTTGATTGATCTCGTGTGCCGAAGTTTACTTTTCTCAGCAAAAAGATATATACCTATGTAAACTACAAACATCATGAGAGCTAACCTTTACAGTTGGCATAGCCACATGTGGGTAACCAGGAACTGCCCGCCTTATCCCTCATATAATTTAATGTACAGCTGTTATTATTAATTTATCCAAAAATCGAAAGAGAGTGTGCTCAGCTGTATTCAAACCACAGAGGCTGTGCATGGAGCGTGGTCTACCAGCCCTATCCATACTGCGGTGCAGAAAATACAGGAAGCATATTTTATGCATTGATAGCGGCTGAGTCATGTGGTACGTCAACGGGATTCCCTGTTTTCCTTTCCTGCGATGTTGGGTATGAGGCGGTGAATTCAGGGATCCTTTTTGAAAAGGATCTACCTCCTGCGCCACTCGTTGATTTTAATTTGCTTCTCTTCCTTCCTGATTCTAGATTAAATGAGAGGGGATCGTCCGGTAATGGAACCTGAGACGCCCTGACCTTCATCCCGTCTATCTCCGCAGTGATGAAGTCGATGGATGGCATTCCGGCTAGCAGCTTCATCTGAGACCGTCCTATAGGCCATGATGATCCTTAAGAAGGTGAATCATTGAGGTCTCCGGAGGTTCGACCTAGCCTTTGCTGAGGCGTTGATGGAGGATGACCATACCAGAGAGGCGTAGAGAAGTTGACTCTCTACCACTAAGCTTAAAAGCCACCTCCTCAGTTGGCATGGACCGCTGATGTTGGACATCAGCTTAGTCAAAACCACAGACGCCACAGCGGATGCGTTCCTGGCGACGGTCTCGACGTTTTTCCTGAAGAATAGCTAGGAGTCAATTATGACTCCCAAAACATGCAAATAACTAATAATTAATAAAATACAATCATTTTAAAATTATTGCGTATATCATCGTTTATTTTTGGTAGTTTTTGTAATAATTAAATTTTAAAAAGTGGAAGTCACTCTGATGTACAGTAGGGTAGGTACAAGTAAATCACTATATAATGGATAATAGTATTAAATTTAAATTCCATGATATAATATCATTGTATACGAAAAACGATTCTAAGCGGAGACAGTTTGTCAGTGTGGATATTTTTTATTTTAATTATATTATTGACATTTATAGAAAAAAAAAAAAACTAAAAAATTGAAAACTGAATATATCCGTAAACAGCTCGAAATAATTCAAATTTTTTTGAAAAAAATATCGTGTATAGAAAATGCTAATATAAACATTCAGTGAACGTTTATACTGTTGAAAATAATCAAAGCAATGTTACCACCCCAAACGGTGATGACAGACACAAAAATAAAAAAACACACATCGTTGTAAAATATATATATCGATATATTCAATTTTGAATCCGTAAATTAAATTTCATGAATCATAATTCAACAGTTTCCAAAAAACATAATATCATTATAATAATATGTATTTATACATTTTCCACACCACCGACCACTAATATCATAGGGCATCAACATAATGCCAAAAATTAACTGTACATCTCTATTATTGTTGAGACACTGTTTGACAAGCTGCTACAAACTAATCAAAAAAATGTATATACAATGACGCTCTTGGATTGGTTTGTGCTTAGCTCACGGTATTTTGTATATTAAATCAAAATAACTATTTCATTGATAAAAAAAAAAATACGTTTAATATAATATACCTACCACATTGAATGCATATTATACTGTTTATTTGTTTTCAATATTTATATTTTAATTTAGCAAACAAAATATTAATGATGCATGATGATGGTTGAGATGGATTGATGAATTTTATAATTTTTATCGAATACGGAAAAAAATACAAACCATAATATTATATAAATTATTATAAACATATATTATAATAAAATATTTACATAAAACAATCTGCGGATATATAATTATAACGATAATAAAACGTGCATGTATATACATTGTTGTATACGAGTATTATTGCAAGTCGAAAACAATTTCAAGCACAATCCTCATAAAGTAAGCATATAGGTACTTTATAATTATTGTTGCCTGGATCCCATTTATTCGCTTGGTAACTAAAACCGTGCAGTGTACCTACTTTAGATTTCAGATATACACTTGGTGTTAGCCGACTATATTATTATAATACAATAGTTAATTCCGTAGCAATATTCAGAAACTTTGGTGCGTCTACATAAATTGAATTACACGCAGAAATGAAAGTCCCGTAAAGAAATAAATTTCCTAGATCATTAACTGCCATTCTCGTACTTACGCTTTATTATAGTAGCTCTCGGAAATAAATTCCGTAACATAAACTTACAATAAACTCGAAATAAGTAGCGATAATTATAAAGAGGGGTTCTTTAAAAAATATATTAATCTTCCTTCTCGGATATTAAGGAGTACCGCGGGGACTATTCCACCTGAAGTAATTTAAAAAAAAAAAAAATGTTCATTATTCGTGATTTACAACGGTTTAATTTTTTTTGAAACCTTATACTTTGGAATTTCTACCCGATCTTACAAACACTTTTTTTTTTTTGTATTAGTTAGTATACCTTCATTTCTTATTGTTTTTATCATATTTCATATTAATATCATGCTTTGCGAAGTGTAATTTTACAATTTTTTTTTAATGAACCATTTTGTGCTTTTTACATTTACAATATCTTTATGCTATAAAAAAATCAAACTTTTACTTACGTAGGTAATCTTAAAAGAATTAATTAATGTTTTATTTTTTGTTTTTGTATACTTATTTTATATATTAATATAATGTTTATATTCATAAATAAGTTGTTAGATGATATTGAATTTAAGTTTAAAAATTAAATACATTTTACGTTTTTATTACATAAACTTAATAATATTTAATTACATCTTTTATTTCCCCTCGCAATATTGTTAAATGCATATATTGTTAAGAAACAGGTCGTTATATCAAAATATTAAATTATAATAAAGATATAAAGCAAAATCAATACGACATTGCCATTATAAAATCAAGTAAATTTGTCAAAAAATATGTATTGAATTTTAAATAAAAACAAATGCATAGTTGCCAGATCCTTAGTACACCTGTGTAATATAAAATAACATGAATAAGTCATACTTTTAGATTCTGAAAAAATTTACAAATTTATTGAAATTAAGATTTTCAATATTTTGTTACTATATTATGATGTGTGTATATTTTTCTTATAAGTGTATTAAATGTCTATACTTCTGTCTTCTTGTCTATGGAATATTCAACTATTAATGTATTTAAATAATAATTCACTGTCGAAAATCACGAAATGTTAAAGGAGAACAAAATAGAAAAAAAAAGTTTTTTTTTATTTTAAATAATTGTTCAATTATAAGAATATTGGTAAATGTTTAACGTTTTTCACATATTCAATGAGTTCTGAGGAATTTGTAAAATACGTCATTTGGCTGGGGTCACAGTGATTACCTATTTTTATACGTGCTGATATTACTCGCTTTACACAATGATTTGCCTACCTTTAGAGATCGCCTATATTTTATGATTTTCGTTGAATGTCTGTGATGTGTTTTTATGTATACTAAAACGTCAGTGGAACCAGAATTGTTTTCAAGTGTTTAGTTTTTTTGAAATATTTAAAATATGTATCAAAATAAAACCATACAATATACCGTATAAAATACAACTACAATATTATGTACGTAATGAAAAAATCTCTTTTAGTATATTAAATATTAAAAAAAAAACAAAACCTTTTATTAAAATTCTGATACTTCTATCATCTTTAACACGAAAAATCACATTCTTCTACATAAATCAAACTTTAAATATTATCAATAAATCCATCACCCCGCTCAGAATCTAAAATAGGTACAATGTTTAGATTGGTAAATCACTGTACACTAGAGCTAAAAAATTAGCATTCAATTACAACGATATGCATGTAATGAATTTTTGTTTCGTCTAGATGTTTTTTTTATGTGACCAAGAAAACATATTTGATGTATTATATTGATGCCCTATTAAATAGATTTTAAGTATTATTTTTTTATCTAAAGTATTATATCTAATAATATTATTAAGCTGAAGAGTTTGTTTGTTTCAACGTGCTAATCTCAGGAACTACTGGTTTGAATTAAAAAATTATTTTTTTGATAGATAGTTCATTCATCGAGGAAGGCTATAGGCTATATAACATCAAGCTGCGACCAATTAATAGAAGTGCTCAAACAGGGATTTTGAGATTTACGATTGAAATATTTGTTTATAAATGGTTTCTATTGGTGTAATAAAATATAATAATTAATAGTATTTATTTATTATTGGTTGCTATTGGTTAATCGGGTAGATCAGATACAAGCATGCATCAAATCGAATTTTCGTACATTGCCTGCCAGGGTGGCTGAGTTGTACCTACTGCAGTGAGTTACACTAAAAAGGAGTTGAACAATCACAATTTTTTTGTCATTTTTTACGGGCCACGAAGTGTGCAGGAAAATTAATTATATATAAATGAATGTTTATGTGCAGATCTCTGGGAAGAAGATAGGCTAATTTAAAAAGGGTTAAATTTGTTTTTTTTATTCAATGGATTTTAGTACGGTTAGGTTAGGTTAGGATTATGTATTAATTTGTTATATTAATCCACCGCATTATATCAAAATAAAATTGGTATAACTTTGATACTTTAGTGTTAAATCATACACTTACGTAAAACAGCACTGGGTCCGCGATCTACCGCAGGTAGATTGCCTACCTGATAATATACTGCTCGCATAATCACAAGTGAATCTCACAAACAACGCCGGTCGGTATGGCTATAAATTAAAATATAATATAATTTAAACTTAAAAAACATTGCTTCTTCAGTTCTTCAGCGTGTTACACCCAAAAGCAGTTGAACATTCACAAAACCTAGCAGTGGCAAATCATTGCAGTGTCAGTACATTTATAAATTATAATACTACTCCAAACCTAATAAACTAAAAATATATACACATTTTAAATCAGATGAATCATTTTGAATAACCCTGCGTAATATTATTACATTATAATATTACCAGTACCCCCAATATTATGGTCTTCGCAGGGAGATAAAAACGAAAATACCAATATTGTGCGTTCGACTATCATGGAGGCTATGTTATTATTATTATAATATTATTATAGTGTGTGCATCATGCGATATCATTACAATACGCGTTGTTGGAAAACATTTCTTCAACAACAATGATAAATTCATACCCGGCGTTTGGCGGCGGCGGCGGAGGTAGTTATGTTGCACCCGGCTCGGCGTGTAACAACGACGTCGCCGGGAAAGGTCGTGATTTGGGTAAACCGTTTGAGCGCAAAAGTTTGACCGGCTGGTCTTATCTGCGGGGACCCGATAAGCTCGCGGACCAGAACCATAATATACAGCATACCTAAACACTGTCACGGCGTTGTCACGGCGGCGCGGTGCGGCGAAAGTTTCGAGCAATGATTAATGCGAATTCTCGCATCGTATCAGGTGGAAATAATCGTCGGGATGCAGCGGCAACCGAAAAGAGACCAACACGAGTAGCGATATATATGTATTATTGTGTATTATTATTATTGCGGGTAGGCAGGACGTAGGTATGCGTTTTGATTTGTTATGCATTATCGCGGTGGCCATCGCAAAAGTCCAACACCGCCTCGACTGCAGCAAAATATAAGCACGTGTACTATATACTATAGGTACCTACGAGGTTGTTCAAAACGATTCATCCGTTTTCAAATACTTGTATGTTTGTAGATTTTAGGCAATAATATAATCCCAAAAAAACACTCTACAAAATTCCTTCTAAAAAAAATGCTAAGTATAAAAAAAAAATCGGCTCTTAAAGTGGTGATTGGTGACATCATTTTATAGTTAAGTCTTTGAGCTATAGATGCATCGTTTATGTTAAAATAGTCTGCTAAATAATTGAACTTAACTCGTGACTTTAAAACAATTGATTAGTAATACACTATCTATTTCAACGATACTAGACTATAATATAATTTATACTTATTATGTTATAGTGTTCTTAAAATTTAAGCTTGAGTCGTCAAACTAAGTTCAATTATTTGACGCGGACACGATAAAAAGAAGATTATTCACCAACAAATTTACTAAGCTTTCTTAATACATTTTTTTCGTGAATCGTATGAATCCCTGTGATTTTAGTCCGACAATTGTCACGTGTTTCTTGACTGTGTGTACATTTTAAGACACTCTTTTATTTTTATAAATAGCGTGACCCTGGTAGGTCGTTAGATAATAATATTATGTTCTGTGTAGGGTCATCCACGCACGACATCTTGTCAGAACTTGAATTGGTTCCATGAGCTTATCCGTGGCTGTAATTGACTCCATTATTGTTCACACAGTATGTTAAAGATATATTTTCCAAAAACAAGAAGTCACTACATCGTGCGTAAGATCAGGTGATCTAAGAAGCCTACAGGTGCAAAGTATTGGGTGATTAATTTTGAATCATCCTGTATTTAAAATTATATCTGCTACCTACGCTACATATAATAATAACATCATAGTCACATCAAAAACATTGGTTTCAAACTCCACGTAAAACACCGGCTCAGGTAAAACAAAAAAACAATGTAGGTATGTAATGGAGATGGGCAAAGTTTTGATTGGACATCTAATGATAATTTATTTTAGAAGTAAACATTAACAGTTATTTAAACTAAAAAGAAATAGTTTAACTTGACTCAGCGCGGCCATACAATGGTAATTTAAATGGGTACGGATTATAGTTAACACCCTTAAACCTATTATTTTCAGTTATGCCAGTGCGTATTTGCTTAAAATTATGAAACTAAACCAAATACTTGCCTATACGATTATACGAGTTTGTTGTTTTATTTAAAAACGTTAATTTCATATTTCTATATGATTATATTATAATATAAACAATAAACAGTATGTATTTTACACTGTCGGCTCGTGATTTTAAGGATTTAAAGATAATGATATATTATGTTAGGCTTAATTATGCTCTTCCACGGCACCCTTCTCAACTAAATCTTAAATATTTGTATAAATAATAACTGATTTTTAGTACTAAACGTTTAGTCTGCGTTCAACGTTTCATATTTGTGTAGGTAAACACATATTCAGACAAATAATATCATATTATTATGTTCTCTTGCAGGAACATAATCATATATAATTGTTACCACGAAAAATAGAAAAATAGATTTTTTTTGGAACACTATAATATTTTTTCCAAGAAAAAAAAACTTGTTACTTTTAAAACGAGTGGCGTGTGCGTGCAGAGTATAATAATAATACAATCTTGAATATATCATAATAATATTGCACATTACGCTCGTGGCGGGTCGAGGAAGGCGACGGGCAAAGCAAAGGGGAGTATACCTAAACGGCCGGAGGACGCGAATATTACATACCTATATACCTACCCACCTATTTTATTGTATTACTTCAGGTATTTCTGCCGTCGCAGTTAAGTGCGCGAATAAAAATATGCGATTTAAAGAAAAATAAAATCTCGTCCTTATTGTTTCATACACAATATAATACCTATATACTTACGTATTATTATTACTATTATATATACACGAGCACACGGTTGCAGCTGGAGCTTGGCGTTTACGGTGTACGAGGCGGGCTCGTGTACAATAATATACGCTCTCGGCGTCCGCGACACTACGCCCGACGGTGCAGCATTTCAAACTTTTAGCTGGGACTTAATAACGAATAAAACCGGAGAGGGACGAAAGTATTATAATATAATATAAGCCAGCAAAGTTTTGCCGGCCCGATAAAACGTATGGAGAGCTGAACCGAGGCTGCGGCGCAGCAGTCTCCGTCGAATTATTACCACTCAGAGTTGCGCGGGTGAAAATAAATAAATATTTTTTCATAGTTCGTTAAACATTAATCAACGCTCTCGCGATTCTATTAGTTCGTAAAAAAAAAAACCCCCGTATTGCAATAATCTAATATAATTGTGACCGTTCGTTAACGTTTGGTTGTCCATATAATATTATATTATAATAAATGTATAAAATACGTCATAACAGTTTTGAATCAACGTGAAAATATTGCCTTCTAAACAATAATAATAACAATATTGTATTATAACGACGCTATATTACTATAATTTTGTTAATATTATTTTAAACGGGATAAAATAGACTTTCTAGTCATTCGTTATTTTTTCAGACTTTTATCGTAAGTAATTTACTATGACGCTAAACAAACGTGACACTGGAACGTTTCCCAAAAATTAACACTCGAGTTGAATAGTGTGTAAGATTATTGTTATTATTATTATTTTGGAACGAATAAAGCACAATAATTGATGCCAATCGTAATTTACGAGAAACATTTTGTCCAATAAAATTAAGTACATTATACACAATAGGTGCAAGTATCAAAAATTCAAAGACGTAGTGTTGGTCACTCGTCCCGCTCGGCTAATTTTGGAGCAGAATGTAATGGTGTATTTTATTACTACAGATTTAAATACAATTGTATAATATTATGCGATTGCGTTCCAAAAACGATCATAAACATTAGGTACCTACTTTCCAAAATATTCAAAACATTTTTCACAGTTTATTATACCTCATACGATACTTAGGGAAACTTTACTTGGTATATATGAAAAGTGACTTTTTCAAAGTTATTCAAACTTTATAGACTGATCTACATTCAATACACCGAGTCACTTGAACCGTTCGTACCGTTTTATGTCATAAAAAGTAAAAAGTATCTACAGAAAACAAGACATAGTTGTAAGACTCAGAAAGAATATAAATCAGAAGATCTATAATAAGACGATTAATATATTATTATTATATTACTACTAAACAATATTATTATGTTTCAATTGTGTTATTAGTGATTGTCCATTTTTAACTATTGTTCAATTTTTTTTTCGATGTACACAATCTTTGTTATTTATTGATTATTTATTATATGTATTTTGTTCTATTTAATTAATGTATATCCATAACAGAGAATAATGAATATAATATAATATTAAATACGTATTTTAGTGAAATAAATTAAAACATAAGTTACTTAATGATTAAAGTTAATCAATTGATGATAATATATCATGGTACGTTTTTCGGATAAAATCGAAAAGTTGTTTATTCGTGGGATGACAATACAAACGCGAGAGGTTAACAAGTAACAACGGTATAAAGTTTACGTACATATAGGTGTGGTATTAAAGTAATTCACACTTTATTGGTTCGCCAAATATTAACAGCAGTGTACACTTAATATAACGGTTATATATGTTGTTCTGAATAACTATAGAATCGTGTTACTATATTATTATAAAATAGTTATCTCTAGTCAGAAGAATGAAAGAAATTCTACATTTAAATTTGTCGTAAGGTGCATCTTAAACTGAAACTGAAACTCACAGACCCGTGTCATCTTTACTAGCGTGGATGAATATTTTTTTTTTTATTAAAAACCGGCTACGCCATAAGTAAAAAGTATATATTATAAAAAATAAAAATACAATTTAATAGTATCATGGGATTTTTACCGTAAAGCCGTTATGAAAGG
Source organism: Acyrthosiphon pisum (assembly GCF_005508785.2). Taxonomy (NCBI): domain Eukaryota; kingdom Metazoa; phylum Arthropoda; class Insecta; order Hemiptera; family Aphididae; genus Acyrthosiphon; species Acyrthosiphon pisum. Next base: position 31,105,554 of record NC_042494.1, read on the forward strand.
AAAAAAAACTGTTGCAACATCTCAGTCTGATATTTTTTAAGATACGAACATTTTTCTTCAAAAGACCTATAACATTATGATGTGCATCATAATATATTGTATTGTTATATTATAATAACACTTTTATCGTCTGATACAAATTTTCTGGGTAGATGGGTAGTTAACAATAATAGGATGCACATTTTTAAAATTGCCTTCAAAATATTATGCTTATATTATTATTCAAATAACTCGCATTAACTAGATATTATTATTATTATCATCTATCAGGTGTTTTGGTCACTACGGTTATTATGATAATTGAGTGTATAAGTAAACAATAAAAATATGAAATACATAATTATATAGATGCCTAAGAGAAATTGGTAGGATATTATTATATTATTTGATATAGGATAGGCCTAACCTAACCTAACTAGACATGTTTATTGACCATACGGATAGGAGTTCCCAGCAAGCGATAGAATATAATGATTTAACACAATTGTATTATCTAAGACACAGACGTTATTATTTTGAACGATATTATAATAACGCGCTACAGAACTATAAATCATTATTTAGCTCCAGTTCACCTCTGTGACCGTGAGGGTGTATCTCACTTTGTCGTCAGTACACCCGACAACGGTAAATCTTCAGTCCGGACGGGTCACGGGTGCACGTCTGCAGTTTTTCGCACACAAGAAATAAAGACGTGTACCTTTAATGGTATTTTTTAGTGTCTAATAATCAGTCACATCGAAGTGCGCATCGGTGCAAATAGGCTTAAAACCTCTGAGTATGGGCAAATCGATGGTCTAATATATAACGGTGTTGTAATTAATAATTTCCACGTGTATTCGGACACACGTAGATTTACATGAACAAAATATCTCTACGCATAAAAAATATAATACAAAACTGTATTATTGCACAACAAGGTGAAAAAAAAATGCAAACAACTTTTCACGTCGTTATCATCAATCGTAATGGATACGCTTACGCACACACAGATACATTTAATTAAAATTCAATAATTATTATTATTATTATTCAAACACGGGCCATAACCCTAATAAGCGTATTAATCAATTTATATTTTTTGATGTGATGATATTATTAAGGCATACCTGCAGCTAAAAGTATCGTACCTTGAAATTAAATTTATATTAATTGTATAAGCGCGCGACTAAGAAAACCTATGCAGTATGCAGTGGAATTTAATAATATAATTATTCACCGTCAATATAATGTTATTATTATAATAGTGCACTCGATAGTCTAAACTAGAAAACAAATGTACAACTTCATCCTACTAACTTTGGCCATTTTTTTTAACGTCGAACATTTTCAAAACATAAATACGACCAACCGCGAAAGTAGCATAACACATGCTAACTGTTTATGATTCCACCATGACTGCACTAATGATGCAAACTACAGCGATGTGAAGCTAAACTACGATGTTCCTATAAAAATTGAGTACGATAATATTATCACTGATTCAATAACATGCCTAATTTTTTTTTTAAACCACAAGTTATACCGATATAGGTAATATCTCCCAGATCCGTATTTTATTTTTGTTTATTTTTACATGATATAACTAAATAAAAAAAAAAATACACTTTTATTTCAAATATTTTGAAAATTTGCCACACTTTTAACTAACAATACAAATATGAGCCAACGTTATAATATAATATATATTTATTATATGCCAGAGAGAAGTGTTACAACTAATTTATTAACCACCATCGTCGAGTATAATTATTATCGAATAGCTTATACCAAAAATGGTAAAATGGTATTATTTTTTTAATGGTTAGAAAATACGACACACGATTAATGTGCACAATAAATATCTATCTCCGATTTTACGACAGTATTAATAACATGCGATAACTATACGATTATCGCTATGATTAAAATACACTATTTATTTTTATTTAGATTAACTAATTTTTTACGTTATAATCATGATCCAGAAAGTATTAGGTTAATTTATTTTGTAGAGGCTATTTGTCTTTCTTATAACGTAATGAGATAAAATAAATGTACTGTTGTAGTCTCTATGCATGACTGGACACATAGCAGTACACACAAAATAATATGAATAAACGAGCACTGCCGCACTGGGATTGTATCTGAAGGAATTTTCGATAAATTAAATAATGAAATGTTTTTAGAATTTTAGATAAATATACAAAACGGATTAATGAAATGTTACTGCGTTTAGAAAAACTAAATTTCTGAGGATTATTATTACAACTATTTATTTTTTTTCAACGCAATATTTAATCTAAACTTAATTAATATATTTTAATATTATTAAAAACTATTTAAAAAAATATATATTAAGTGTATTCATATAAACGCGTAGCAAGTTGCTACTTTTCCTGTATAATAATTGTTTGATTTAAATTATATTCAAATAATATTATTATTGGGTATCAATTTCTATTATAACAATGTGAACCAATGTACTCAGAATAAAAAGGTTTATAAAACAAAACCCATAGGTTTACCAATACAAATGATTCAAAATATTTTTGAAAATATACGAATCAACTTAAAATTGTCGCCTAATTGCTATTGGTATTAACTATTAAGTAGTAAATACCAACAAGTAATGATTACGCAAAGATTGATCTGTAATTTTCTAATTTAGTACCTAGGCACCTACCAATTATACATAATGTTATGTAATATGATTAGAATTTATAATGAATAAAATCTATTCTACGGGGTCAAACATTTTATTATAATAAATAATGTAATGATTTTATCGCGTACATGTGTATGATGTTCATTTGTAAATGTACAATAGGACTACACAAAGAACTACATAAACGGTATGCGTTAGCGCAAAAGGCGATGTTGTAGGCGCAGGAAATATATCTGAGTTAAATCGACTAATCGGTTCGGAATAAGTGACTCTCTCACGCGTGTGATTGTCTTGTTCACTGCCCAATTGCCAACAACATAGTGTGGTGTAATAATGATAAAATAAAGCCACATAATATTAGTATATTATGCCATCGAATGATCTCTGAACTATCGATCGGATGTTATTGATTTATGAAGACATATGTGGGGGTTATGTGTAGGTATGCATATGTGCAGGTAGGCATCATCGCGAAATCGCGTCTGAATATTGGACGAAAATTCCAAGACTTTTAGGTAATGTTTTCCATATACCTATATGCGTATAATGACGTGACGCGGTTTGTTATAGAAATTAGAAAGTTTCCGCCACAACTATTATAATACTAGGCACCTACTATTACGGTGATGGTGATGATGATGATAATAATAATAATAATAATTGGCCGATAATAACGGTTAATACACGCACCTGACGCACCGCGCAACAACACTATTACTTACAGCGAATATAATACTCGTCGAAATGGACAGATGAAGGTAATATTTGCGTTCGCCCTCGTCCGCAAATATAAAAGTCCATGACACTGTACCTAACCAAAAACGATAATAATAATATTATAAGCTCTATACTCGGAGACTATAATAATAATAATAAGTACCTAGGTACCTATTATAAAAACAATAATAGTGGTACATCACATTATTATGCATGGAATACGACTTACGCATGTTATTATCTACTTGTGTTTATCTTCGTAAATTACCGGCGGCGGTCCATCCAACGTTTTTGGTGGTTTTTTATTGTTTAATATACAATCATAAACCGATAAAAAAAAAAAATGGATTACTCGGATTGCTGTCCGTCTATCGTTTGGTATAAAAATTTGGGACCAAAATAATATTATGTCCGTAAATTGCTGATACAAATTCGAGCGTTATGTGCATTATTCTAAGATAGTATCATAATACTAGATATAATAATAAATATTTAATTTACATTATATATTATAATGCAGTATTACGCACACGCCGCATATTTTAAAGGGACTACGAGTAAAGAAACAGGGAAACACAATATTTATCTATAATACTATTGTACATATTTATTTACTATAACCTCGTTACAATGCTACTAAATATATGATGGCATACCACTTTATAACCATATATTGTCGGTAAAATGAAGAAAACAATTATTTGCGTCAAAATTAAACGTATAGCCGGTTTATGTGACTAGATATATCCGCAAACGACAACAAATATATTGGTGTCTGTAAACCGTAAATGAATCAAATGATTATCCCTTTGATAGCGGTATATAACATGTAAGTATATAGCTATTATGAAAATATCTAGAGTATAAATACCGACTGAGAGACTGGACAAGCACGAAAAATTATTGTATTTTTTATACCCACTTATCTATTCTTACTAAATATGTGTTGATAATAATGTGTTTTGGTAAGATATATTTTGTTTAAGAGGTTAAATAAAGAATCAGGCCACTTGCACGTGGCACAGTTTAGGGTTAATCCGGGCCTGAATACATACAGTATACACCCTAGAAAACCGTGACTTAGCGAGATCAGTGGTGTGGTATTTCCGGTGATGACGAATTTCAATCTGCTTACGTCCGTTCGTGCTACCATGCGAGGTAATCGGTGTAATAATAATAACAACTAAACATACATAGCCCCTTCGTATTACATACATAATACATATACTATATATATAATATAAAATATAACGAATATACATATAGCGTCGGATCGCCTCTGGATAACGTGCACAAAACGGGGTGGGCATCGGTGTAGTGTGGGTAGTGAGCTAGTACCGAAAGCGATTGGCATCGCACAAATCATCGTCACCGCCGCCGCTGCAACCTCCCTATATACGTGACCACCGTCACATCCGCTTCTACGCGTTATACTGCATAGTGTTCCATCGGCGTATGCATATAATAACAATATTATGTGTCATTAAAACATATATTATTTTATTATTATATCACTGCAGTGTACGTAAAACACGAGCCGAACACTACACCGCGGTGAATGCGAATATATGTAGATATATATTGTAATGTGTGCATATATTATATATATAGGTTACGTGGGTTTCGGGGGGTGGTGAAGGAGTGCGAATTTTTAACCGCAATTTGCATATAATGTTCGGTTTTTCGAGGGGTGGTGTGGTGATGGTGACGGTGGTGGCGGTATAGGTCTCCCGTCCCTGCACGCAGTGGTGGAGGCGGTGCGTACGCGGAAGGACGATGGCGCTCAGCAGGCGCGGATTTATGGACGAGTTTTCGATTTTGTAATAAAATTGTGGTTTAAATGTGCGGTGGTGGCGATATATATATATACACGGCTACAACAGTATAGAGACTGTGCAGCAGTGGAGGCGATGTTTCGACCGCCCGGCCATGAATCAAAAACGTTCTCTGGATGCTACCGGCACACCGCCGCCTCTACCTCCACACAGACACACACACGCACACACTGCCACCCGTCGACGTCGTCGAGGAATATTTATGCGGTCGAAAGCGCGTAAATCATTTTAATTACGACCGCGGTCGGCGACGGTGCTGGTAGTGGTGGTGTTGGTGGTTAGGTACGTATAACGTCCGTTCGAGAGGGGGAAAAATATGTGTGTAATAGAACTTTGATGGGGTGGTGGTGGTGGTAGTTGGTGGCGAACCCGACCAGCCAGTCATCGGACTCGGGTCAATGGGAGACGTATAGAAAAAATTCTAGCCTCGAACCACCGCCGCACATAATAATAATATTATTATAACACTATTCGAAATGTTTCACCGAAAATGTCAGTGTCGACCACATTACGCTCGTGTAGAGGTACACGACGTGCTCACGTACTCGCACCCCTTCACTACCCCACCGATCACTGTGGTTTCGGTGGTTAACCGTTTTTCGGTCGTCCGTCGATTGTATAAATATATTTTCACCGATCGCGCTCGCCTTATTTCGGCTTTTCGACTCCGGAACGATTAAAATCTGCTGAGCGTCGTGCAATAAACGTGCATAATATGATAGTGTTTAGTTCTCTCGATTAAAGTATATTATTAAAATTGTAATTAAATTACAACTTGTGCATACACTGGTTCTGAAAGTGATATCCTAAGGAGTACGTTTGTCCGCGAGAACAAGACAATCGGTAATAGGTTAGGTTGAGAGTCTCAAGTCTCGACCAGTTCAACTACAACACAACACTAAACGAGTGATTAATTAAAATTTTTGTTTCTTCGGTGTGCGTAGATAAAAATGTATAGTTAATCGATACGTCGGTAAGTCACCCCGGGGAGGATAGGACCACTAACTTTACAATTCTGAATTGTTCAATATATTTCGGACTCACATTATTTTAGTACTTAATAGTTAATTCCTATGATGACGTCTCGTCATATTGGAACTATATGCCGGGAAACTGATAGAGCAGGAATTTCAGAAAAATCGAAAAATAGATATGCGGAAAACATTATCAAAAAACGGCTGAAACATTGTAATATAAGGATGTGTTTAAAGTTCGACCAAAATATGAATAATATACAAGTTCAGGAAAGTGGTAGGTATAGTAAAATATTAATTCTTTGGGACAAATACATAACACCAGCTGCTGCTGTTAGTAAATTATTATAAGGAAGCTTAAGTGTTTTTCCTTTTAACGAAACGACGCTCGTAAAATCAAATTAAATCTGTATGTGCTTTACAACTGTATGTACTGCATCAAGGTATTTACCTATATTATAGTTTGTATAACGTCGTCTGCACATACGAAGTGTCGTTGTTCTACTCGGATCAAAATTTACACATAAACAAACAAAAAAATGTATTACGGAACATGGTTGAATATTTATAATAATGTTTAATTATTGTATTCCTAAACATTGAAATGCTATTCTACGATGGTTATCTAACTAATTTCATTAAAATATGTGGCGTTATTTATGCACCAAGCTGCCACAGCTGTTGCATATTGTACTATGTTGCGATATTAGCAGAAAAAGGAATATTATTTCGTTTCGCGGGGCACAACTCGGCTGTTATAATTGGAAATTGTTATACAGTCATTGCGTAACTTCGGTAATGGGGAAATTTATTAATTTGCTTTTAGCGTACACATTAATTATATTTTGCAGTGGTTAGTGATTCTCGGTCCGGAATCAATATCTGTACTAAATGAGGAATTGATTTCTTCGGCTAAATGTCAAATCGAAAGATAAAGGTATTATATTATTATTATTATTTTTTTTTTTTGTTAGATTAAGGCTTCGAATATTGAGGTCATTAGTCCATAATATTGATAGGGTTGGTACGATAGGGTTGGAACAGTTGGTACGGTTGGTTAGCAATACATGTTGTATGTGTGCCAAGGTTTTTTTCCACTACGAACCCGGGTGGTCACCCATCCGGGAACTAGTGACTTCCTTTGAACCACATAACGTGATTAATTGTAGATTTGTTGCCACCGCGCCGCGCCAAGCCACTAATATGATTTTAAATGTTTAGTACGATTCGCATACGAGTAACCGCGGATGGAACCGAATAATAATGTATTATCCTAACGATATTATTACATTGATATAGGTACTAAGTATTCCATTCTGAGATTCACGCTCGCCTACCATGCATGACTTGTAAAACAAACAAATAAACCACAGAATGAAATAGATTACGGAGACAAAAATCGCGGTCTGGATGACGTGCAGACGAAATCTATCTATATAGCAACTCATTTGGCGAGTCAGCTCGGCGGGATGAAATAGACGTGGATTGGAGAAACGAAAAGACGCGAAGAAAATAGGTTTGAACGAATAGTATGAAATATACGTACACTTGACAACGCATGTCGGGACAATAATCGTTTTTGGACTCACGAGTCGATCAGTCAATAAGTTCGCGTGACTGTCCGTTTTCGAATGAGGTACCTATTTCCTATGTATATATACAACACTATAAAATATTGTAATATCATATACAGTTTATGTACAAGATGGTTCTACTAACAGCTGCAAACATGCCGACATTTTTTAATTGTTGAGGTTAACATGTACTGAGCATAACATTTTGGTAATATATTAACAGCGAATCATTTCGCGTGGATTCAGGGTATATTTATAATGTGATGGAAGCAAAATATAATCACATTGGACCAGCTATTAAATACGAAACTACATACAAATATACGATACATATTTCATAACGAACCCAATTAAGTTTGAGCCAACCGCTTCTGTACATTGCAAAAGGGAACCATCGCGTACAAAAACCAGAGAGACGAGACAAAAAATTTCAAATCCACCGAAGAAACGTACCATGGCGCGCACCATGCAATAATTAAACGTCGTGTTTGCGCTGTTCGCCGACGTTTGTTTTTCCGACCGCGAAAACCTCAGTCGCGGGGCAACATAAATAAGACGACGTGTACAACGTCTGGGTGCTCATTGCATGGGCACCCATATATTATTACGAATCGACCGACGTCTTCAGCCGGAGTTGCGAAAAGTTTTCCGCACGCCCAAGACGCGTCTGTGCCGCGTGTAACGTTCGCCCCGCGAATACTTATTTCGCTCTTTAATTAAAGATCGCGTGGTCGGCGATGTATATACAGAGTGATTCGCCGGGAATGCTCGGGTACCGTCATTTTTTCTTTAAATAATGAATTTTTTTTCCTAATCGTGATTTTTGGAGCCCATATTTTAAAATACTTTTTATATTATTATTATATATTTTTTCATACCACTGCAGTGTTCTGTGAGCTGACAATACCAGCTTCTTATTTTATTCATATAGATATCTCTAATTCGAAATTCAGAAACTCAGAATTTTTATTTACATACATCAACATTATTAAAAAATTATCTATTCACAGGGAAAACGAGATATTTTCATATGAATAAAAAAGTTTGTATTGTCACAGGACACTACTTAAATTGCATAAACATTTCAAAAATTAGGATTTGACTGAATGTATTTTTGAAGGAAAAATTGGGGATCTGCAAGTCTGTATATTATTCTATTATTGTTTCTAGTTTTGAACTGTTTGTGTGTTTGATTCAGTGGCGGCGCACCAACAAAACACAAGGCAAATTACATTAATAATAATATTTTATACTGTCAATCATAATTTATTATTTATACCCATCAAAACAAATTTCTGGTGACGTGCGGTATACTATTATTATCGTGTAGTGGTATACTTTTTTGTGAGAAATTAAAGCACGTGACAAACGTGGTTAGGCGATGATGTGGTATGTAAATATTTACAGTGCTTTTCAGAGTTGTCGTTATATTGTTGTTATTGCTTTGTTACCGAATTAACTACCGTGATGTAGGTTAAAACTATTGAAATTATGCATATAAAATTAGATGTTTTTCATACAAATATACAATATATGATTATTAGTATTTTCTTCTCATTAACAGATCGACATTAAATATTTAAAAATAATCACTATGCATAACAGTGAAAGGGTAGGTAGTTAGTTAATTAAAAAAATCGATATGTTAGTAAGTTTAGAATTTAAAATAAATCAATATCAAAAATATAAGGTGTCAATTTATGATTTCATGACATATAATATCGATACTGATGACAATATGTTGGATGTTGATACTGTCGATAAGTCATCAAGAAAATATTTATAAAGTTATTATATTTACTAGAGTAAATATTTTGGAAATATCGATTGAAAGCATAAAATATAATATCATCAGAGGAATCAAACAATATTTAAACAAGTGGTTATCAAAATAGTAGCAAGGCTAGCTTCACACCATACCAATGACTGGGATTGATTATTGGCATTAGGTAGTTACCTATGGTCAGTCAAAACTTCGTTACAATATTACTGTATTTACATATTTTTGTGTACACAATATAATACTAGGGAGTGGAAAACAAAATATTTGTTATCTCATCACCGCTAAGATGTTAGATAGTCTTCCATGGTTTTGCACAGTGGAACACTGCACACATTTCTATAATATTTAGTATTTCTGTCTGTTCCTATTCGTAATAGGTAGGTAAGTATAGGTTACTTATACGTATTGGTATAACACTAACAACTCACTAACTAACGCGCTCCGTTGTCGACTCGTCGACAATTTACAACTCGACGAGGTATTTTTCGATGTTCAAAAATGGCTGGTTCGCTTTGCCTCTTCCGGAATTGATTTTTTTTTCAGATCGTTTTCGATTACTCCGAGTATTCTCCCATCTATTACGGCGTATCATACGCCTTCAATCTATTTCCTCATCGTTTCGAAACCGTTTTCCCCATATCGATTTATACGTGTACATAATACCTACGCGTATATATACGTCCTGTAAATATATACTCTGTAGAATACATTTCTCCGTCGGTTACCTGCCGGGGTCAGGTCCCGTAATGTTCTCATTACGCGTCTCCAGCGCCGAGTCTCGCGGATTTAAATTCTCGTTTTTTTTCTCCATTTTTTTTCCCTTATTCATCTACATCTATAATAATACGGTCCAGACGTTTGCAGCTTCGCGGAAGACGTTTAACTAACGATTTTTTTTTCCTTTCGACGTTTAATCTCACGCTGCTAATCGCGCGCATGCGTGCGTGTATGTGTGTGTGTACAATATGAAAGTCGGATCTATATTATTATTATTATTATATAGGTGGTTAACGTTTTCCAAACCATTGTTTATACGTATTTTTACCGACTGATAATATTAAAATAATAAATTTGTAGCGTTGCAGCGTTTGATTAGAGACGCATCACAAGTGACATACGATAACGTACAGATTAGGTAGGTATTAGGAAAATAATAATTTACGTTTATTTTCGACTCATTACGAAACGTACTGTAACTATGAAAATTTATAACATTAAGAGTACCTACCCATGTCGATTTTCGGTGCATTATATTTGGTTTTCTCACTCCTATCCAAATGTGTTATACTAAATTTTCTTTAAGCAGAACTAATCTCGTATGGTTAGCAATTACATTTCAGTCATTCGACAAATTATTAAAGTTAAGAACACTGTCAGCTGCGTTTACGATTATACGATATCTAAATTTTTTATGTGATTTATGAACATTTTAATTTATGATATTTTACTTACCAAGGAACTCATAACTTTCCAAAAAATTGAAATATCGTTAAAAAAACCACAATGAACAAATACAGATAATATTACTAACTTAAAGTTTATTGATAGATCAATTAGTTCTACCCACACAAAATCGGTTATGCTGAATTCAGAATTACAATTTTTTGGGTCAGATAAATAAAATAAATATTGATAAATAAAATACATCTTTTTAGTCTTTAGAAATGATTATCAATTGAAAAATTAAAATTTTGAATGAGACTATAAATTATCGATAGGAAGAGACAACATTTATTATTAAGACTCGTAGAGTAAGTACTTTATATTTTATACTCTGAGCGTACTTAGTAAAATTTTTTTATTTTTGCTAAAAATGATTTTCCTAACTATACCTACTTTATCTTTCTAAAAAACACACTTCATTTTGAAAGGCTATCATGGCTCACAATATGTCTAGTTTATCATATTTCCCTTCATCCCAAATCTCATTTTCAATTATATTGTATAGTGTATGTATAAGGAATGTATTGAAAATACTTTATCTTAGTCCCCCTGGGGTTAAAAAATCAATTATCTACCTTTTCACTTTCATTTCTTATTTTTCATTCCAGACGATATTTTCACCTCACACCACATGACCAATAATATTTTTCTCGACTACCTATACCAACTATAGTATATAAACTCTATTGACGGTTTCCTGTTATCAACGTTCCATAACAGTTTATTTTTTCGATGAATTTGGATATGGTTAATTTTCATAAATTATTAAAAAATATATTATATTATATATTATGTAATAAAAATCATATCTTTATCACCTTTAATTATATCGACATTATAAACGTCACGAATGATGGAATAAATTGTATAAACTCTGTCTTACGAGCGTTGATATAAAGACATGTTAAAGCAAAGGATAAGAGTCTTTAAAACTATTTATTTTTTTTTTTATACCTTTTACAGTTTTACGATACGTGTCCACATTGAATCGACGAGTGTCGAAATTTCGAACGAATGAAACAAGTACGTGCTGTGCTTTCTCGTTCAAATGTCCAATTACATAGACATAAAA
>NC_042494.1:31118050-31125174 GCF_005508785.2 Acyrthosiphon pisum
TTTAAAATTTATTTGGACTGAAAACCACCGATGAATAGTAAGCAGATATAATATTGTTAAAATCAAATGTTATTTTAGTACTATGAATTATATAATTTTGTTTCTTATTAGGTTAATCTGTTCTCCAGACTATCCACTGGAAATTATTTTAAAAAATAAACAGTTGTTTATTTAAAATTATCTTTCGTTTACATCTCATACTGGATCAATAGCTGCAGTTTAGTGCAATTGTATAAGCTGGTTTTTTTTTTCATATTCATCCACTTATCTTAACTGAATTTTAAAATAATAATAATCATTATAAATTTGTATACGTATACGTATTATACAAATATGCGTTTCACAAACAATAATTTGTTTTATTTAATCTTACTAAAAATGAAAATAACTTAATTATGAAACGACAAACATCAAAAATGACTGCACGGTTAATTAAATTATTGTTTTAATTTAGAAAAATGAGAAAAGAAGACCCCTTACTTATTAAAAAAGCTATTAAGGTATGACTAATGATTTAGTATGACAAAGCTCGGCACGATATTTTTTTTTTCTGATGACATTTTTAATGTTAAAATGATTTCTGTAACAAGTTAATTTAATTTATCTGTGAGTTCTAAAGTAAATTAATAAGAAAAATAAGAAAAATATAGGCAAAATCGTTTTTAATATATTATTGTAATATGCATGTACGATTGAGTTAATCGTTTTTAGTGTTTACCTCATCATAGCCAGAACCAAAGATAATATACATAAAATTTATATTTATTCACTTTTTTGTGGTAATAGTTTCAATATTGTAAATATTTTAGGTAAAAACATTTAAAAATAAATATACATAAAAGTTCATTGAATAATCCAATCAGAGTCGGATTTACACAACTGACACCACTATGCAGTATCTCGTCCGTACATTTTTTTTAAAAATATTATTATTTAAATAAAACAAATATTATGAACAAACTGGTAATTTTTTTATCGTTCAAACAACTAAGGAAAATTAATAAAATTCGATTATTTTAATTCGATAAAAAACAACGAAATCTATGAATGATATCAAACTGTTTTTATCAGCCACTTAAAAATAAAAATAACGACACATTATATTATAAACAAGTTTGAAATCATATTTTAATATATTCATATAGTCATGAAAATCATATTATTGACAATTATACTGTAATGCTGCAGCGCTGTATTAATTTGGCCTGATAAAAGTAGAACTCCCTAGGTGGTTGCTTTTTTGCAAATCCACTACTGATCATTTTAAAAGGCTTTATTAAGTATAATTTGATTTATATTTTTTTAAAGCATTGAATAAAATAATTGCTCATCATACACGAAAAAAGTAAAAACGTAACTGATCAATGTATAAAATAAAATTATATACTTGATATATATAATTAGAATTACAATTATAGTTTAAGGTTTAAGTTTTTTCCATTTCTACATAAGATTGAAATTAAAAAAATAGTAACTAAGATAATTATTAATATTAATGTCCTGAATAATTAGGTTATTATACTTGTAGATTGTTAATCCTCTTAGGTCCAAATACTCTAATTGACGAGGAATAAATGATAGTTTTATATTGTGACCATAATTCTCCTAAACGCAGTATAAACAATAAATTGTAGTGTTGGCCAAATAGAATAATTGCGTTATAAAGTTAAATCAGAGATCTAATTGACTGCCATTGTTATACTGGACCTTATCCCTATAATACAACTATTTATTTCTTTAATATCATTACAAAATATAATAATTAATGAAGTACATAATAATATAATTAGAAATATGAAGCTATCTCTACAAAACCCTTTAAAATTTTAAACTTTTCATAATTCAAATTTTATTCTGAGCAAAAATGATTGGATATTTGATTATTAAAAATTGATACGCTTTATAAACTTATTTTACATAATATTCTGTAAACGCACTTACATTAATTATCATTAATAACCAAAAAATGTAAATGATGCAAAATAAATTATAACTATATGATGTGTACAATAGATTAAAACGTAGAGTATCCGATATTATTGTATGACTTTTAAAATAGTGTAGAACAAAATATTCCTATAGGTAGTTAAATTATAAACTATAACATAATCTCCTATTCTTTTTTGTTAATATCCAAAACTTCACACAAAAAAAAAAACATAAAAATATATATCAATATATAAATTAAATATCCTCCTGTTAGCTACATATTATGGTATACCATACAATAGTATACAATAGAAATGCATTTTACCATTTTGGAGTGTTTCAAAAACCTCTGATATAAAATAATTAATTTCATTCAATCAATATCTCTCAGAACAATAACCATGGTATGTTGGTAATCTTACCCTTCACAAAGACCTGAATATAATTACCACCCCTGAACAAGCATCTACATTTTACAAACGATTCTGTAACCAAAAAAAATACGTATTCGTTCAAATCAAATGATTTTCAAACAATGCCCACTTGATCTAATAAATACCCTCTCCCGACTAAAAAAAAAAATGAAACAGGTAACCTTTTAACTTAATTATTAGTTTTTTTTTTTTAAATCAAGCCAAAAGTGTTACTGCTGAGTGCTGGGTAATTCCTTTAACTTGTCTCTCATGTTTATATAAATTACCTAATCACAGCATATTTTGCTTAATTTAAATAAATTTACAGATTTTAAATTTTAAAAACATTTAAAAAAAAAAAAAAGGAAACAAGGAATACTTGTGTTAACTAAAACAATCTTCCAAAACGCTTCCTTTTCTGTCCATGACATAAAAACGACAAAGGCATTTGAAAAGTTGACATTTTATTTGAAAAATATTTTACATTGGAAAAAAAATTATATACAAAAATTAAACTAGGTTTATGTATTAAAATCTCTATTACACATTTTTTTTTTTGTTAAAATGTATTACGAATAATTTAAAAATATTTCCAATAACGTTTTGAAATTTATCATTGAGCACAAATTACCATAACGTGGCATGGACAAAGCATTAAAATATATATATTTATTTTTTAATAAAACAGATTCTATGATCAATCTATTGTCTATAAATTTTACGTAATTTCAATCAAAAATACGCATATTTAATATTATTGTACAACAGTCAAATAATTTAAAACATTTTCAATAACTCATATAGTTTTGATAATAATATAGTGTTTTTTGATGTTGTTCATTCATTGTACTATTTTAATGCAATCTAAATAAATAATAATATTTACAATATTGAATTTAATAAAATGTTCCATAAATACTATATAGCTCTTTATGATTTAAGAGAAACGTGGTATGAATGTATTATAGCGAACAATGTGATTTTTTGAGCCATTCTTGTTAGAATTTTAATATGGTTGCCATGAACTTAGCGCACCAAGGAGTGGACAATTTTAGCATTTTATTTGTAAATTATTTTTTCTTAAGATCTTTAGAACAAAAGAGTTAAGTCTCATAACCATCTGAATAGTTATTAACACAGTAGGTACTTACTTAATAGTAAAACCAGAATATAATATAGAATAATGTCTGTTTATTCATCGACATAATAAACAAACATACCTAATAATTATTATTATTTTAATAAACTGGTAAAATTATATAAATAAGGACATTCAAAGGAAAAGATTCAAATGATATTAAAAATATAAGCATGTATAGTAGGTATTTTATATTTTACCGAATAATCCGTTAATTTAGAATATAATATTATGCGCGTATTAGTTTAATGTTAATCTCACAAACTATGTAGTAATATAATAAATTTATAATTTGTATTGAATATTACTTAGAGAAAATTAAAATCGAAACATAATTTATTTCACGTAATTCAATAATGAAAAAATTGATCATACCTACAGGAGTAGTGCGGAAGGTTCTAAATATTTTTAACCAAGGATCTACGTCTACAATCTACTGACTGAGCTTATGTAATATATTAACTATAATATATAGTATGATTCACCAACCTTGCTCATCTCCTATTTTTTTTTTAATAATAAATTTCTTCCAATTAAATAGATTTTATATATACTATTTAAAAGAATGATGATGGCAACTTATCTTTTTTTTAAATATTAGAATAACCCTTTTTACCTGTAAATTATTAATCAAATTACTTTTTTGAAAATGTTGATGTATTCTCTATTGACTATTATATTATAATAATGTTAATTAAAATAATATTATTTTATGTAATATTATAATATAATGCTTATAATATGATGTTCGCAAAAGTTTAAAAACACTTTATAAAGAATCGTTCGTCATCGAAACAATGATTTATAATTGAATTCAGATTTACATCTTCCATTAAAAATACTTACTCGACGACGAGGTTAATTCCAAACCTATGATTTTCAATTAAAACAACTCCATCTTACAGGTACCTGTAACTATGTATAATTTTTATTTGGATCACTCAACAATAATTTAAATATCTAATAGGATAAGACTTATATCTTTATATTTTTTGGTCATACATCATATTAATCCATTCACATAGACGATAGACACCGAACAAGTATAACATTTTCTGAAAAGTTTTTTTACTACTATTTTTCTAGCGTTAATAGGGATATTTTAAAATGTACATTTACAAATTATGATTATTTTTCTAACCCCGCTTTCGGATTGGGCTATTTTTTTTAATAAAAATCTTTAATGATGATGGTCAATGGAAAAATAAACGTAACCGGTTAAATTTTAAATATTATATCATTATCGTTAAAAATAATTACCTAAGTAGTATTAAATCGCAAATGCACAATTAAACGAAAAAAATACCTTATAATTAAAATATAACTATTAAATCTTTACATATTATATATTTCTTCAGTCCTTGTGCATGTCACTGAACTCTTCCTAAACGGTTCTTTTATCTAAATGGTTACAATCAGTTACATATAATTTTAATATATTATATTTAGAAGAAATGTGGCAAATATATTTTGTAGAAATATATTTATTAAAAATATGAACCTTTGCCCTGGGCACGTCGGGCAGGACAGCTAGTATTAATATAATAATGCGATTATTCAATAACATGCTGAACAAGAACATAGGTATTATTGTATTAATTCTTTTTATACATTATATATATATATTTGATTTAAATATTTCACAAACCACGCGAAGTGTTTATTATAAATAATAATTATCTTAACGTAAAATGAAAATAAATAAATGTCAACATTAAAATGAATCTCGTATCAAAGTATCCAATTTATCATATTATAATATAAGCCCAAGCTAAAGTCGCATTAAAGAAATAATAATAAATTATGGGGAGATAAAATTTAGAGTTTTTGCCATTGCCACTAATGCGAATTCTATTGACATTTATCTGACAATAAATATTCATATTATGCACCATCCCATGCCAACATACGAGTATATATATACATATTATAATATTTCATTCATAGTATACTTTTTTATATACATAATTTAGTTGCATAATATTATGATGGGGCAAAAAAGTGTTAATGGTGGTTTTAATTAGGAACCTAACTATATTTTCATGTTTCCCTTCGATATAGGTACCTAAAGAATAGTTATTACAAAATAAAGTGTCAAACAGTTCAACTTCTTTTTTACCACCATTCAACAAACTTCTGACAATATTGTGCGTCAATATGTGTGTAAGTGTGCGTAACTTTTAAAATTGTTCACTCGATTAGTTTCCACTTTTCAAACAATAGTGCTAAAGGATTCGATAAAATTCGACCGATTTGATTAGGAAAAGTATTCTGATTGTTAGATTTCATTCAATTTAACATTATTTACTGTCCTTTTGTTGTTCAAATTTTCCGAACACTCCGTAATAGCAGACGTGACGTTTTAAAGACATTTTTGTTCAGAGCTTGAATATTAAAATAATACACAATTTATTAATCGATGTGGATTGAAAATATCTCATCTTCTCTCGCAAATTAAAATATGCAGGGGATAATGCCACGATGTTATGACTTATGAATAATAATTTACATCCCAGAATTGTATATTTTATATACTTTTATTTTTATTAACATCAACTCCGTTAGCACAATGCGGCTACTGCGCCTCGGCATGCACATTATTTTTTATTTAATTCCAATATTATAATATTGTGCTCTCAGTTTCCGTTTCGCAAATGCCAAATTGAAAGTAAAATTGGCACCGCTGTGTTTTCGTGTCACGTAACGCGACTCTCGAAGAAATGTAATAATAATAACAGTGTACCCCTCGCTCCCTCTATGACAATATACGCGTAATTCAATATTACTATAGGCAGGTACATCACAAGTCGGTAGTATAATATTTCTGATGGAAAAAATGAATTAAACAAAGTCCATTTGTACAATATTTTTACACAGAATATAATATTGTTATTAATTCACTATGATAACTATACAATATAATATAATATATATATATTATATTAAGACTAAGACACTATAATCTTAGGTACATGCTGAATTCGAAAAATTGTTCGATATCGTTCGCTCGAGCGATGGGCTCGAGGATATATACCTTTTGATAACGAGTATATGTTATATGGGTACCTAAATATATATATCCATTATCCGTATATACTATATACCTACGAAGACGGATAATGAAATTAGTGTTAAACCTTTTGAAAGGTCTTATTAGGTTTTATGCTCTACTGCACAGCACAGAACAATGCACCGGAATTAAATGCATATTGCCTGCCGTCTGGTCGTATTTCGCGGGGGTCTTAAAAAAACGAGAGAAATGTGAAAAGAAAAGAAATTGTTACGGAAATTGCGCACGAGTCCGTTGGTCGAAATGTCGTCTGGCGTACACAATTATAATAATATGACTCAATAATATTATAGTATTATATTACGACAATGGCTAAGAACACCGAAAGCCGTAAGTCACAAACACCAAACTGTACAAGCTATACTACTGTTTTGAATTTTCAAATTATTATTTAAAACTTAGGTACTAATTAGTAATTAATAACTGGTTTCAAAAACTATTCAAATGTATTTTTAAATTGAATGTATAATTATTGTAACTGAATAATAATGATAACTGTATAATAATTTTAAAAAAAATGTATGATGGTTATGTCACTGTTATATATATACATTTTTTTTATATTAATTTAAAA
>NC_042494.1:31126444-31129396 GCF_005508785.2 Acyrthosiphon pisum
AGTTATAATTACATGATACACAGCTACAAAATTGCTATGCAATAGCTTTACCGCGTCAGTCCCCGAGTGCCTCAGGCTTTTTATTTTTTTTTTCTACAGGGACATATCTAGTAATTTGCCAACCAGCTTACCTGCTGGATGGCTGACATAAATACCTACACAGTGTGTTGAACCACGGTAACGGCCCTACAATTATATACGATTGGATTCTCGAAATAATGCAGTCTCCAAAACGGAAATGTTGTCTAATGGATGTATTTGTCGATCGTCAAACGTGAACGAGACACTTTCAAATACCTACATAATATGGGAGGGTGTAAGGATGTAAGGGTGTAAGGGTCCGGGATAAGAGCTACAAGAGCTCTCGGCTCCGTCTCAAGAGTAGAAGTCACGTGTACCAAACATACTATTTTCGTTCAAAACAAACGTAATCCTCAAACAATTACATTTGCACAACATTAGAATTATACATTTCTGTCGAAAAATTCCACCAAATTTTTTCACACATTATACTCGTATAGAAATGATATATTAAACTGTGTTCATACCATACAGTTTATTCCATTCTCCTTGCAGGTAAGCTTTTCGAGTTTAAAACAATAACCTTCCAATTTTATTTCTATAACGTTTCACTAGATTTTTCCGGTAAACAAAAATTTGGAAATTTACATAAGTAAATAATAATACTTTATAATATACAGTTATAATTACAGTTTAGTATATTTCTCAGTTGTATTGAACTATACAATACTAAAACTGATCTAAATGTATTCTACGGTGGCTATAAGTATATTTTATAATTCAATATTATTATCGCTATTAATATTATTTGTTTTATTCTTAGGGAATTTTTTTAATTATTTTACATATCCCAATCAATCCTAGACCAATGAAATCATTAAGTTTATTTTTAAAACGAAAACCACAAACTCTCAGAGTATCAGCAAAATTATAAATTTATAATCTCTAAAGTATAAATTTAATCGTACATAATATTTTGAAATCGTTGGCATAACTCAATACCTAGTATAAAGAAAAAATACTTTGTGGGAATAGGTTCCGTCGGCAGCTGGTCTTGGCGAATAAAAATAAACTCAATATATACACAATTTATAATATTATATACGATATAATCATAATATGTATATTGTATATAGTATATATTAATATATTATATTATGTACAAGTGAGTATGTATATGTGTGCAGATTAGAACCGAAATACTTAAAACAATTCATCTGACAGGTTCAATGGCGAAACGCAAAGGCAATTACGTTATAAAGTTCATTGTGCACAACTGCATAATTAAATTTTCAAAATACTCCTTATACTACTAATTAAGACATCCGCTTAAATTAATAAATATTTGACGGGTGCAATAAATGGGAAATCGTGTATAGCGTTTAAAACGCTTGTTTTCTGAAGGCATTTATGAAAATAATAATATTACTCGTTTATTCAAATATAAATTTTAAACTTTGTATGCAGAATGAGAAAAATGAAAATACAATACCAAACGGCCGAGGAACAAAAGACGAGAGGGAATGAGAGAATTTCTTATTATTGCGTTTATGCTGCTGTGTGAAGTAAATACCTATCTACGCTGGTAAAATATTTAAACAACGAGCCAGTATCACGTAGATTAATGATAATAATATGTATTACAATTATAATTGTTATTTATTAAAAAAAAAAACGTTAAACATTATTATTATATCATATTTGTATCAATAATTTATTAACCGCGATGACGGTAAATAATAAAATATGGCATTTGAAAGTGTCACCGTTTAACGTAATAATTATAAATCTACCCGTGATACTATACGCAAAGTTCACGTTTTACAATATCGTAAATAATAATGATTATTATTTATATACGAAATGAATAAATTTGTATACGACTCGAAAGCGCACACTGCAGCGAGAGAGCGTCTTGTGCAGACATCCGCGTGGGTGGATGCGTACCTGCGTAATAATATATTATAATAATTAATACCACACAAACAAACCGTACAAACAACGGATGCATATAAATCAAACGAATCGTTTAGTGATATTCGATTATTTGAAAGTCCTCTTTCCGCGAAGTCGGAGGGATGACGTAGAGTCGTAGGTATTCCACCGAAACGGTTTTTTATTATTATTATTATTATTACCACGGTATATATACCACCGTATCTGCTGTAGTTGACTTTTGTTTCCTCGGATTTACGTAAAACTCCGTTTCGTTATTATTTTTTTTTTCATTTTTGTTTTCGAGTTCATTATATTTTTTATCGTCAATGTTATTGTCGATGTTTTATCGCAAAAGTTCCGTCATAATAATACTTAGATAATATCTATGCGAAGATAAGGAGAGCCGAAGGGGGTTACGGGTACACGGAGAATAGGGTAGGGTCTCCAACTTATTTATCTTACTGTCCTTGATACGAGTTGATATATTATATTATACCATAGTTAAAAGCGATCATATTTTTGTTTTTAATGAATTTCAAAACTTATTTAGGATTTTCAGATTTTCAGATTTATAATTTGTAAATTATGATGATTATAGATTATTTTCAAGCACGTAGTTTTATATTTATTTCTAAGACACAATATTTATGAATTACAGTCATGCACTCATACAAATGGTATGCTAATACAGACATATATTTATAATAATACTAGCTGTCAACCGCATGCTCTACCCCAGTAGATAGCGGTTGTTTGCAAATTGTAACTTTATTTTTTTTATATGAAGAGCAATTGAACTGTATGCAGAGCAGTGTTAAACTGTTAAAAACTTATCTGACTTATCTTATTCTGATTGTTCAACTTCTTTTGGGTGTAATATACTGTATACTGTGGAAGTAATATGTTTTCAAGTTTAAATGATATTATATATTAATGTATAGCCATCTCGACCGGCGTTACCACGTGAGATTCACAGCAGTATATTATTATCAG
>NC_042494.1:31129607-31136706 GCF_005508785.2 Acyrthosiphon pisum
AAAAAATCAACCGATTTATTAAAATTATATAATTTATTAATTTCTATTATATTTATTGACAATTTTTCATCTTAACACCATTTGTGGAGCGGCCAAGGTTTGATTTCCTCTTTTATTTTAATACAATCCTTCAAAAGTAACAACTAAAACTACAACAATCATAACCAATACCTAGCAACCTTACAATAAATAAAATATATTATTATTTAGTTTATTTTTTCCATTTACTTTTCCGGTAGATTTTCCTAAAATTGCCTTTCATAAGAACCTTGTCCTGATAATTACGAACATAACAAAAGAAGAATCAGCCAAATCGGTTAAGCCGTTTCGGAGCCAACCCGCGACATAAAATCTGGACTTGCTTTTATAGTATAGATAATACCACTTGTATTCTTCTAATAAAAGGTACTCGATAGTCTGCTACATTCGATGTCGTCTTGAATAAACTATAATTTGCTACATAATATAATATATAATATTAGGATAATATTATCAATTTTATTAATTTTAGTACAATTTTATGTATGACAGACAACTAAACAATAATGACGTGTTTAGTTGAGGTAAATTTTTTTTAAGGTGCCTAGTTCATATTATCATGGTCTCCATCCGGGCCTGGGCCCGTATACAAATTATTTTATTTGTAAAGTGAAAACCACGACGCCGGCCGCAGTATACCTACCTGCGCTCTATTTTACGATATCAAAGGTAAATCAATGTTAAACGATTGTCGTTATAATAATATTGTTGTGGTAAGCGGAGGTGCCGAACAGCCGTGAAAATAATCATAATTATAATAATAATATTATAGACAAACGAAAAATGTTATGGATAGCCTCTGATGGGTAACCAACCACCACCAGCGGCGTGGTTCGTGACAAGCGTGTCCAATCTTTCAAACGGTCGAAGCCCGCGCGGGGACGGTCAATATAATAATTATTATTACTTTATTACAAACGGATGTGCGTCGCGTATAGTCTAATCGACCGGATTTCGGGTGGAAGGACGACGGACTATAATTATTACGTATCGTATAATACGCGAGTCCTGCGCGCGTGTACACATGGCATAATACTGTTTCAATAATATATTATTGTTGATGTGCGTAATGTGCGTATAATGACGACGCCAGTGAAACGCCACAGACCACAGCCGACAGTTAGTGCAATAGCAGAGACGTTAACACAGTCAATTAAGTCGTTACGGTCGTATTACGTATATGTTTTGATAGCATTATTATGTCCACTCAACGACGAGTCGATACGACTGTAGCGTATCAGATATTACAACTACACTATTTACCACGGATCGGGTTAGGTTTTTTTTTTCTTAACAGGATATAATATTTTAAGAACAGCATATGCAGGTATACGCCTCCTCGACGTGTCAATCGTCAAACTCATTATGTCGTATAAATAGCGTTGCGTTCGTCTGGTATTCGTGACGTCAGTTCGACTTATCGTTATAGTTCCCTCGTCAACCCCGATCGACCGCGATAGATTATATTTGAAAGGATAATAATAATATTATTATTGTCAAAGTAACGATTTCAAAGGCGTCTGATATAGGCAATCTGCAGAACGAATAGGATAATGTGTTTTGTCAATGCAAACGACGTCCAACTTTCGCTAACGTCCAACGTCACACGTATCCTACTCGAGGCGTGTAGCTTAATAAGATACAACTTTTAAAAGCTCAAGACTCGCGTGCCATGTAATCGTATCCAATACATCTAAAAGTTAACGTCGCAATAGGAACAGGACTGCAGGTATATACAGATTACTAAAAAAAAATTATTCTCATTTCTTACATTTCTCGACTATTAAGTAAACATGACTTGATTCGTTTTCCATGATAACGGTACCCATAGTTACAGTAGATATTCAATCATGAAACAATTTTCTTAACCGACGACAACATGTGACCAGCCACTTAACTCCAAATAAATAGTATAAAGGCATTGAAGAAATAGAATATTTTAATTCAACCGATGGTCCCATAATATTCTAAATAACGTCGAGTACACTTTCGGACGGGCTTACAACGTCAACAGCTAACTCTTTGACATTAATAAATGTTTAATAGCCACTTTGCGTTATTAAAAACAGAAGTCGCTACAATTGTTATAGTGGATATTATATACTCGTGTCTCGACCAATAACACTGTATACTCACTAAAATACCGCTTGTTATCTTATCCTAATAAATATAATTATTGTCGAAATGGACTTTTCATTTTTTTTCATCTTTATTAGACGAGAAAATCGGATTTATTATATAACAAGATATACCTTAACGTGCGCATTATTATTATCAGCGAACAATGTAACATATTAGTAAATTAAAGTGATTTAATTTATTCCCACATTCCGTGTGATGTATATTCATAAAGTGTAAAAAATTTCTTTCCAAACATTCACATAGTACATAGGTAGTAATTATGGCAGAACACTCTACCAAAAGGTTAATTCAACGTGTTGTAATAATTTGCTACGTCGAAACATTATACTATTTTCCGTTTAAAAATAAAAACACTATACAGCAGTTAACTTATTCACCATTAGAATTTTTCGTATAAAAAAAAATGAAAACAAACAAAAACTTAAATGTAAAGACCAACAATTAATGTTTGAGACAATGTATCAATCGAGATCGATGATCATGCCTTCTTATTTTCAGTTTCATCGATAATATTTTTTGATCACGAACTGTGGGCTAATCCAATCCCAAAAACTTCTTTCAAAATAAACTCATATAATATGATGTACCAAAATAATTCATAATTATAAACTAAACCAATATTGACCCCTAAACATAAAAGTTCCTACATGGGAATTATAAATACCAAAACACGACTTGATCAAACACACTTAATTTAAAATATTTATAATTAAAAAAGGACTGATTGTATCACCCTCTATTTGTTTAAACAAAGTTTTTACTTTTATATCGATTATATTATATAATATGTACTGACAAAGTATTTAATTTGATAAAAATAAAATATTTTACTCTACTAATTTGGAGATTTTGTATAATAATTGTATTATAC
The DNA here is from genome assembly GCF_005508785.2 of Acyrthosiphon pisum. Classification (NCBI taxonomy): domain Eukaryota; kingdom Metazoa; phylum Arthropoda; class Insecta; order Hemiptera; family Aphididae; genus Acyrthosiphon; species Acyrthosiphon pisum. Next base: position 31,132,660 of record NC_042494.1, read on the forward strand.
TTATTTGTTTTTTAAATAATTACATACATGGAACACAAAACTTTTCACTATTATATTTATGCTGAAAATATTTTATCTGAACACTTTGGTGTTAGTTCTTAAAATATTAAATACTTTTAATTTATAACATCTCCATATTATACCTGCGTGTATTTTCAGTTTCTAACAATATAGTCGCTCAAAATATATAATGAATATTGTGTATGCTTAACGTAAAATACGTAATTAGTGTTTCGTGCATGAAAATACCTATTTTAAATATTGTAATAATTTCGAATAATACAAATTATAGTAAAATTTAATTTACGATGCCAATTAAATTATTCAACATTAAATTGTATGTGTAATAATCACAATATAATAAAAGTGTAAGTTAAAAACATGTTACCCATTAATTAATATAAATTAAAATTAAACATTATATTATAACTACTATATTTAAAACACGATTTAGGCTCATATAGCTTATATTTTTATTTATAATAATCTAAATAATCTAATATTTATAATCGTATATAATATATAAATAATGTAAATATTACGTGAATGCTTGTAAACAAGAATAAATAAAGTACCTATATTTATTGATTGTTATTAATATGTAAAATTAGCAACCATTATTGCAAATAGTAAGTTTTGGAAATATTTAGAATTCAAATCAAAAATTATTTTATATTTTTATATTTAGTATCATAAAATATATGAGCTATTTATAAGAATAACGATAATATGATATTATATTATCTACTCAATATTATTAAATTCATACACGTAACGGTAGTATAATGTAAGTACAAATCAATTGTTGTCTTTTCAAAATCGCGGAACATTACGTTACCATTTTTTACGTTAAGCAACTGTATAATAGGAAATCAGTAGTGGATGAAATCATTTCTTCACTTATAATTCGGTAGTCTGACTTTAAAATATTGTCAATGTATCTCGAGTGTTCTGTCTATGTTATCCAGCCTAATGTAGAATTTATGGAACCTCAATGGTCATAAAATAGTTAATTAATAATTTCAGAATATATATATTAATTCCTCGAGAATTCCTAATATTTTTTTTATGAATACATATTATAGGTACTAATACATAAGAATGTCTACAATGCATGAGGTTTTATTATTAATAGTTTACAATACTAAAAATTGCTGTTTTTATTTTATGGAAGAAATTAAAATTTAATTTTGAAAATAATATTGTCTTGTACATCGTCAAATTATAGAAGTCAACTTAAATTTATAAAATATTAAGATTAAAATTAACATTTAAATGTGATGTTATACGACCAAACACAATTGTTTCAAAATAATAATCCCCATCTTAGTAAGTACATCTTATAAAATTACAACATCGAGCACACGTTCCAAAATAATTAACATTTCTTACCCTTGAGATGAGTTTTTTTGAAAAGTAGTTAAGCATCATATTATCAAATCAATAACACTAAAGTAAATGTTCATCTTCTATCCCTAGAGTACAATTAGTATAAATAATTTATACTAAGGGGAGCATTAGGTAAGGCAATTTGTAACTGGGAATAATAACTCTCAGTTACTTTTACTCCCTATAGTCATATTATATCCTTGAATATTAATAGTCAAGGACAAAAATTCTCTGTGATATTAGTACCGGAGGGCTATTCCGAAAAAGAAAAATTATGGTAACTATTAAACGTTCTAGAGTATTTGCATATTTCTAATAACATACTGACACACTGTTAAATATTTTCGTTAGTCTTTCGGAAATATTATTTATCGTACCAATATATTATTATGAATATATATGCTTCGAATGAGATATGAAGATATCTTTAAATAATACATTTATATAGATAGTCATATTATTTGTATAAATGTATCAACAATTAAATTGGCGTATAATATACCTACCTTTGAGGCATTCAAAATAAACGAATTGCAAGTTTTATATTTTACGTTCTGTTGATTTTTTTAAAATAGTTTCAATTATTGATTTATAATACAGTTTATAATACTTGTTGAAAACTTGTTTTAATCTAATATTGTTATAAAAATGTCAAAAGCTCAGAAATTTGTGTCGTTAAATTGAGAAAATATGTTATTCAAGCATTTTATATATTGTTGTATGAATGCACTTACCCGATGATCAGAATCTTATTGTGTTGTATGTACATTCTATACCTTTACAATTTTATTTATAAATAAATTATTATTGATTAGTATAAATTATTAAAACCATGGATAAGTGCGATTCAACAGTTTCAACAATAAATTACTAATATTCAGTTGTAGGTTTCTTTTTTTGTTTGCGCATTCTTTTAGTGCTTGTATACTTGACTGGATATATAAACATCTTTAATTCAATACTGAAGTCGAAATAAATATAAATAGCACAAAATATATTGTTATTAAATAGTTTACATTTTCATACATAGTTTTATATACAATATTTCAATAGACATTAAACACTAAAAATTAATATAAACTATAATGCAAATACAAGGTATGGACTTATTATAGAATACTTAAAGTAGAGAATACAATTTATGATTTTTAATTTAAATACTTATATCTTTTTTATGTAAAATTATATAAAAAAAAGAATTATTATTTTGAATATTCCAAGATATACAAGAACAAATATATTATATGGTTAGGTTATGGTTTTTAAAAAAAAAATAACAGAATTTTTTCATTTTAAAAATATTATTATAATAATTATAAAAATAATAATAATAAATGGTCTATGGCACTTCGTAGTGGCAATCGTGCTAAATGATATTACATAATATAAATGCATTATACATTATATAATATGTATTAATAATTTAACATTCCAACAATTTCGATAATCCAAACGATGATTTTATTTAATTTATTATCAAAAATACACATCCAGTTGCATTCAAAACACGATTTAATCTCATGAATATTTTTCATATCCAAAATGGCTTTCTGTACTATTTTTTATTGTGTTACAATTCGCAATTTATATCTGTCGTACCTTACACTCACAAGTTTACTCTCACTTTTTAGATTAAAATATTCGTCGTTCACGATTTAAAACAAAATAAGGCACGATGTTTTTATTCTGAGTTCGTGATAAGCTAGTCGTGAAAAAATCTGTGCTTGGTAACTACGTCGTCAATATAAAATAATAATAGAGCGATTACCCTGTCAAGATAATAAAGTATTTAGACAATTATTATAGAACGTTTTCATACGTGAATGTTCGTACTGATGCAAGTACAATGCTTTTGGGCGATACAGTATTCCCTTTAAATGATGATTCGAATGAATGCGAGCACTTTCTTACTCGTTATTACCGTTGTCGATTTGAATGCAACCAAAGGTTGGGGAGTTGGAACTGTCAAATATAATAGTAGGATTATTTTTAAACTATATATATATACCTAATTATGTATTATATAAATATATAAATCTATTGTACTACAATAATTATTTTCCTGTACTCGACAACGAGTTGGTTGAGCTTTCATCAGTCTTAGGAGTCGATTGTTGTGGATATGCCTGTGATACAGCTTGAGGTGTTGATTCACTGTACACATAATTCACTTTTGGCGACTTGTATGAAACGAAGTTTCCATTCGACACCTCATTCACGCTCAAATGATTAATGTCATTGAGTAAAGTTTCCGTGCCTTGAGCAGACTGTCCTTTTCCGTCTCTAGTACTGTAGAACAGAGCCATTTCTGGTTTTTTACTTGCGGAATTTTCTGGCCATTCAGTACTTGTGTTGGCCGCTGCCGTTGCGACCTGTCGCACTTCTGATCCTTGTGGTTGGTTATCGTATGAATTATCTGATTTCTGTTGATTCTCTATGGCTGACAAAATATCTTGAAGTAACCCATTAGAAAGTACTTGATCATGAGCGACATTTTCACCACCTCTTTGGCCTGGTTGGATTTGGAGCATGTAGTTGCCAGTAGACCCTTGAACAGGGTACTCTTGTAAGCCATTTATGTCTACGGATTTTGAACCAACAACGGAGGATCCTTCTAAACCTAACGAATTTACAATATCGTTAACATCCACTCCATCC
>NC_042494.1:31136756-31139993 GCF_005508785.2 Acyrthosiphon pisum
AGAGTGAAGAGTAGTCGCATAATTTATTGAGAGTCTATAATGTCTTATCAACCTTTGACTCGGATTTGAATATAATATTATGATACACTGTTCATTGATATCATCGATAACTAACGGCAGAATGTGTCACAATGAACAATCGTTTTAATTATGTATTTTAAACAAACGCATACAAACGAAAATTATAAGACTAAAACCAAAATCGTTACCGTTTTATTTTTTTTGTCTACCTATTTTTAATTAAGATAATATTTACGAACCGCAACATACATAATGGAAAAATAAGAAAATTTGATAATATTAATAGACAGTAAACCTTGACATGAACGATATGATGAGCAAATGAGAGGTGTAATTCCTGTGGGTGCATGTACATTATTTTTTAAAATTAGGTTTATATCTTGATTTTTCTCAGCTTCAATCGTAGATAATGGTTTGTGTTTTGATTTAATATCTGTGTAAAAAGATCAACCCTTGTAGTAGCTAGCGGAATGTTACTGAGGTCCTTGATACAAGGTGCATTAGGTACACTCAGGTCGGGTAATTTTAAACCATTTTTAGTCAAGCAAAATACGATACTTAGACTAGCATAATATACATATTATGTAAATAAGTATACTACAGTATTACATTATTGTGAGTCTTAGTGTTTTATTTCTGCGACTATCTCTCTAAACGATTACCTCGTTGACAAAATAGCTAGTATGTATTGTTATTAAAAATCGTCCACATAAGCAGTAACGAATCGATATAGAGCATAGTAATGTTCATATTGTTGCCAAAACTATGTCCTTCTTAGTTTTGATTTATGTACTTTAATCTTCTTACTATAATAATATATTATATTCATAATTATTATTTACTACTCCTGTTCTGCTAACATACTAGATTATTTACATAATTGAATTGTTGTTCTGCGGCATGTATACTATTATGTCACAAAAGAAAAAAAAATACAATATTATATTAATATTGTATTGTTGATTGATTTCAAAACTGATTATCTAGACGTAGGTACCTATAAAATATATGACATAATATTTCCACTCATCAAATTCAAATTTAAATTTTGGCTAAAATATAATACAATGATTTTAAAATTTAAAATTATTATGAGAAAGTTGTGTACAGAAAATATTTTAAAATAACTTTTTTATTTTGTAATTTGTAGGTACATCAATTATAAAATAAATGATTAAGTAAGTAAGTTAGTAAAAAATATCATAATAGTATTATAAATATATATTTATATTTTAAATAAATAGTGTTTGAACTTTTAAAATCAGATATGGTTCATACAACTGTTATTGTGATCTAAATACAGAGAGTGCAAGGCGCAAGCTAATTATATGCATTGCTTTATAAAATCGTTTGATATGTACTATTTTTAAGTTATAAAAAAATCTATCCAGTGCAATACTTGAATAAAAACATTTAATATCGATTGTTGCAATTTAAATTTTATTATCGTATAAACCCAAATAAATAGGTAAGTTTATAATAACTAACAGTTATAAGCACGTGTCATGTCATGTAAATTAATCATCAAAATTAATTTATCGTAGAATTAATGAAATATTTGAAATTTGACAATTTGACAATTTAGCATATTAACTCAATCGTCTCCACCATATACCTGATCATCAAATCTATGGTCACCGCAATACAGTAAGTCATCATACAAAATAAGAACAACATCTGTAGGTCCGAAATATAAACTCGCACTTGTGATTTATGTTTCTCGTATGACAAATTACCTAATACACTGAATTAATAATTATTTAAAGTGTTCGCTATTATAACACTCGTGCGTTTAGAAATAAAAACAAGTCGTCCCCTATTATAGTAATGCCGTTGACGTTTGTGAATCACAAATTGTAAGGTCATACACAAACACTAGAAATAAGATACATTTAGTTTTGATATTTTTCACTTCATCACTCGGAAAGTACGAGACAATATTATTATTACTGATAACATCATTTTTTTTCAGCACGTAGTCGAATAGGATCATATAATACATTATATGTGACGTGTAAATTGTTTATTTTGTATATTTTAGAACATGGACAAGGTATAGGTAATAGTTTTCAAGAAATATGCATTTCCGGGCGTGATGAGGTGGTAGTTGGTGGCGATGTGACCAGATTTTGGCCGGGGTGTATAGTTCAAAAGCGAAAACCAAAGTAGGAATGTTTTCGTCGGCCCGAATAAAAAAATTGTACTGAAAATGACGACCGACCGTCCGGCTGGTGCGTGTAGCTGGAAAATGCCAGTTTGTGTATGTGTGCATGTGTGTGGTGTGTGTGTGTGTGTATGCGTGTGTGGGTGAGTGTGGGTGTGTGTGTGCGCATCGTGTGTGTTGTATATTAATCCGTTTTCGGCATAAAACTGTCATGTCCTCCTACGTATAACGCGTTGGTTTTGGGAGCGAGTGGCAGTGAGTGGAGTAAACGTGTCCGCATCAATACAATTTTAGTGTGACAACCCCGCGGTGAATCGTTAATTTCCATCCGCCACATACAAAACGTTCGCATCGCGTAAGTCAATAAATTCATACACACGCTATGTGCATTCGTTTCTGTATATTTCTAGCGCGCGAACGTGACAAAATCAATGTCCGACCGAAAACCGAACACGACTCTCGCACAAGTCCAAAACCACGATATGAAAAGCATATTATAATAATATCATCGATACAATATTGCAATGATACCACGAGACATAATGATAATATTATGGCGTCCACTTTATAATATGGCTGCGTGAGTATTTTTACCATGTGTACACATATTATAAAAATGTAATATCATACAAAATTAACTAGGTACTTACGAATATGAACTACACCTCCATCACAAGACGTATAGTATAACTTAAAGTGGGTATGGAAAAAAATTAATAATGATTAGTTTTGTCAATGTTATGATTATCTTCAAAAAGTAAAACAAGAGAACATATTTATTAGATATAAAAAAAAATATAATACTGTTAATCAGTTGTATATACATCGTGATAATCGAAAAAAGAGTGTTTCTCTCTTCCTCTTTCTCATTCTCTCTCGTTTGATCGTGTATTATTCATAGGTAATAGATTTTTTTGTTTGATATTAATATCTATTTTTTTATCAAACGCTGCTAATTTTCCTTACACACTTAGACACTTTTTATAAAAGAAATGAAGGTCTTCAGTTTGGAGTTACAGAAAGTATATAAGTGGATGGTATTCGTCACTGCA
>NC_042494.1:31140093-31142517 GCF_005508785.2 Acyrthosiphon pisum
TTTACGAATTTTCGTGATTTTTACATAATATGTTGTCAAAATTTGAACTTTAAATGCTTATAAATAAAAATTGTGACAATGTATTCCTTTTATTTTGCAACTGCTATTGTAAAAATATGTTAGGAGCCTTGTATTAAATTTCCAAATCTTAGAATTAAAAAGAAAAACTTTTATGAATTTCTGTTTAAGATTATTTGAACATTGCCGTAATTTTTACGTATTTAGTCAAAATTTGAACTTTAAATGCTTATAAAAAAAAATTGTGCCTATGTATTTTTATAATTTTTGAATGGGAGTTAGAACAACATATGTGGACCCTTCTATTAAATTTTCAAGTATTTTGTCCCAGCTAATTTTTTTTTATCAACATTTATAAAAAAAAAATCAAAAAAAATCGATTATTTCAATTGCCTATAAATAGATTAAAAATTAGTGAAATATTTTGAAAATAAAACTATATAAAGAAAATGTCAATTTAAACAACTGGTAAAATTTTCAAGTGTCTACGACTCATACTTTTTGAATAATAACAAATATCAAAAATCGTTTGAGGCTAAACCGTTATTTAATGCGGTTTTGTAAAAATTTAAATTTCAAACACTCCTAAAAATTTTTTGTCTTAGTCCGGTTGAGTTTTTTTTACAGATATTTAAAGAAAAACTTATGGAGAACCTTGTACCAAATTTTAAAAGCTTAGTTATAAAAGAAAAAAATTTTACGATTTTTCAACCACAAAATTACTTGCAAATTTTCGCAATTTTGACATATTTCGTATAAATTTAAACTTTAAGCACTTATAAAAAAAAATTGTGACTAACGATTTTGGATTTTTTTTTATCAATGTGAGAACAACTTATAAGAAACCTTGTATTAAATTTTCAAAGTTTTCTATCCAACCAAAAATTTTTTATCGTTATTTTAAAAAAAAATACTTAGAAAAATTGAAAATTTCATTTGTCTATAAATAGCTCAAAAAAAGTCGAAACGCTTTGAAAATTTAACCCTATATAGACAACGCTAATATAAACATCTGTTGCAAATTTCAAGTGCTTACAATAATTATTTTTTGAGTTACAGTAAAATTAAGTTTTCGTTTTTGTCAAAAATTGGTTTTGCGTAAAAATTCGCGTTTTTCCGTTATTTTTTTAAGGTTTTTCCTGCCGCTTTTGAAAAGTATTGGGAAATTTTCACTTTTGACCCCCCAAAGTACCAACTAGATTCACTTTCCTTTCAGAAAAGGTACAACTTTTGAAAATCGAAGCATTTTTACTGCTCCAAAAGTTGTCGTCAGACACAAAAAAAAAAAAAAAAAAAACACACATCATTGTAAAATCAATACATTCATCACTTCGTTCAGAATCTAAAAAAATACACTTTTATTTCAAATATTTTGAAAATTTGCCACACTTTTAACTAACAATACAAATATGAGCCAACGTTATAATATAATATATATTTATTATACGCCAGAGAGAAGTGTTACAACTAATTTATTAACCACCATCGTCGAGTATAATTATTTTTGAATAGCTTATACCAAAAATGGTAAAATGGTATTATTTTTTTATTGGTTAGAAAATACGACACACGATTAATGTGCACAATAAATATCTATCTCCGATTTTACGACAGTATTAATAACATGCGATAACTATACGATTATCGCTATGATTAAAATACACTATTTATTTTTATTTAGATTAACTAATTTTTTACGTTATAATCATGATTCAGAAAGTATTAGGTTAATTTATTTTGTAGAGGTTATTTGTCTTTCTTATAACGTAATGAGATAAAATAAATGTACTGTTGTAGTCTCTATGCATGACTGGACACATAGCAGTACACACAAAATAATATGAATAAACGAGCACTGCTGCACTGGGATTGTATCTGAAGGAATTTTCGATAAATTAAATAATGAATAGTTTTTAGAATTATAGATAAATATACAAAACGGATTAATGAAATGTTACTGCGTTTAGAAAAACTAAATTTCTGAGGATTATTATTACAACTATTTATTTTTTTTCAATGCAATATTTAATCTAAACTTAATTAATATATTTTAATATTATTAAAAACTATTTAAAAAAATATATATTAAGTGTATTCATATAAACGCGTAGCAAGTTGCTACTTTTCCTGTATAATAATTGTTTGATTTAAATTATATTCAAATAATATTATTATTGGGTATCAATTTCTATTATAACGATGTGAACCTATGTACTCAGAATAAAAAAGTTTTATAAAACAAAACCCATAGGTTTACCAATACAAATGATTCAAAATATTTTTGAAAATATACGAATCAACTTATAATCGTCGCCTAATTTGCTATTGGTATTAACTATTAAGTAGTAAATACCAACAAGTAATGATTACGCAAAGATTGATCTGTAATTTTCTAATTTAGTACCT
>NC_042494.1:31143421-31160269 GCF_005508785.2 Acyrthosiphon pisum
GAAGGTAATATTTGCATTCGCCCTCGTCCGCAAATATAAAAGTCCATGACACTGTACCTAACCAAAAACGATAGTAATAATATTATAAGCTCTATACTCGGAGACTATAATAATAATAAGAAGAAGTACCTAGGTACCTATTATAATAACAATAATAGTGGTACATCATATTATTATGCATGGAATACGACTTACGCATGTTATTATCTACTTGTGTTTATCTTCGTAAATTACCGGCGGCGGTCCATCCAACGTTTTTGGTGGTTTTTTATTGTTTAATATACAATCATAAACCGATAAAAAAAAAATGGATTACTCGGATTGCTGTCCGTCTATTGTTCGGTATAAAAATTTGGGACCAAAATAATATTATGTCCGTAAATTGCTGATACAAATTCAAGCGTTATGTACATTATTCTAAGATAGTATCATAATACTAGATATAATAATAAATATTTAATTTACATTATATATTATAATGTAGTATTACGCACACGCCGCATATTTTAAAGGGACTACGAGTAAAGAAACAGGGAAACACAATATTTATCTATAATACTATTGTACATATTTATTTACTATAACCTCGTTACAATGCTACTAAATATATGATGGCATACCACTTTATAACCCTATATTGTCGGTAAAATGAAGAAAACAATTATTTGCGTCAAAATTAAACGTATAGCCGGTTTATGTGACTAGATATATCCGCAAACGACAACAAATATATTGGTGTCTGTAAACCGTAAATGAATCAAATGATTATCCCTTTGATAGCGGTATATAACATGTAAGTATATAGCTATTATGAAAATATCTAGAGTATGAATACCGACTGAGAGACTGGACAAGCACGAAAAATTATTGTATTTTTTATACCCACTTATCTATTCTTACTATATATGTGTTGATAATAATGTGTTTTGGTAAGATATATTTTGTTTAAGAGGCTAAATAAAGAATCAGGCCACTTGCACGTGGCACAGTTTAGGGTTAATCCGGGCCTGAATACATACAGTATACACCCTAGAAAACCGTGACTTAGCGAGATCAGTGGTGTGGTATTTCCGGTGATGACGAATTTCAATCTGCTTACGTCCGTTCGTGCTACCATGCGAGGTAATCGGTGTAATAATAATAACAACTAAACATACATAGCCCCTTCGTATTACATACATAATACATATACTATATATAATATAAAATATAACGAATATACATATAGCGTCGGATCGCCTCTGGATAACGTGCACAAAACGGGGTGGGCATCGGTGTAGTGTGGGTAGTGAGCTAGTACCGAAAGCGATTGGCATCGCACAAATCATCGTCACCGCCGCCGCTGCAACCTCCCTATATACGTGACCACCGTCACATCCGCTTCTACGCGTTATACTGCATAGTGTTCCATCGGCGTATGCATATAATAACAATATTATGTGTCATTAAAACATATATTATTTTATTATTATATCACTGCAGTGTACGTAAAACACGAGCCGAACACTACACCGCGGTGAATGCGAATATATGTAGATATATATTGTAATGTGTGCATATATTATATATATATATATATATATATATATATAGGTTACGTGGGTTTCGGGGGGTGGTGAAGGAGTGCGAATTTTTAACCGCAATTTGCATATAATGTTCGGTTTTTCGAGGGGTGGTGTGGTGATGGTGACGGTGGTGGCGGTATAGGTTTCCCGTCCCTGCACGCAGTGGTGGTGGCGGTGCGTACGCGGAAGGACGATGGCGCTCAGCAGGCGCGGATTTATGGACGAGTTTTCGATTTTGTAATAAAATTGTGGTTTAAATGTGCGGTGGTGGCGATATATATATATATATGTATTATATATATACACGGCTACAACAGTATAGAGACTGTGCAGCAGTGGAGGCGATGTTTCGACCGCCCGGCCATGAATCAAAAACGTTCTCTGGATGCTACCGGCACACCGCCGCCTCTACCTCCACACAGACACACACACGCACACACTGCCACCCGTCGACGTCGTCGAGGAATATTTATGCGGTCGAAAGCGCGTAAATCATTTTAATTACGACCGCGGTCGGCGATGGTGCTGGTAGTGGTGGTGTTGGTGGTTAGGTACGTATAACGTCCGTTCGAGAGGGGGAAAAATATGTGTGTAATAGAACTTTGATGGGGTGGTGGTGGTGGTGGTAGTTGGTGGCGAACCCGACCAGCCAGTCATCGGACTCGGGTCAATGGGAGACGTATAGAAAAAATTCTAGCCTCGAACCACCGCCGCACATAATAATAATATTATTATAACACTATTCGAAATGTTTCACCGAAAATGTCAGTGTCGACCACATTACGCCCGTGTAGAGGTACACGACGTGCTCACGTACTCGCACCCCTTCACTACCCCACCGATCACTGTGGTTTCGGTGGTTAACCGTTTTTCAGTCGTCCGTCGATTGTATAAATATATTTTCACCGATCGCGCTCGCCTTATTTCGGCTTTTCGACTCCGAAACGATTAAAATCTACTGAGCGTCGTGCAATAAACGTGCATAATATGATAGTGTTTAGTTCTCTCGATTAAAGTATATTATTAAAATTGTAATTAAATTACAACTTGTGCATACACTGGTTCTGAAAGTGATATCCTAAGGAGTACGTTTGTCCGCGAGAACAAGACAATCGGTAATAGGTTAGGTTGAGAGTCTCAAGTCTCGACCAGTTCAACTACAACACAACACTAAACGAGTGATTAATTAAAATTTTTGTTTCTTCGGTGTGCGTAGATAAAAATGTATAGTTAATCGATACGTCGGTAAGTCACCCCGGGGAGGATAGGACCACTAACTTTACAATTCTGAATTTTTCAATATATTTCGGACTCACATTATTTTAGTACTTAATAGTTAATTCCTATGATGACGTCCCGTCATAATGGAACTATATGCCGGGAAACTGATAGAGCAGGAATTTCAGAAAAATCGAAAAATAGATATGCGGAAAACGTTATCAAAAAACGGCTGAAACATTGTAATATAAGGATGTGTTTAAAGTTCGACCAAAATATGAATAATATACAAGTTCAGGAAAGTGGTAGGTATAGTAAAATATTAATTCTTTGGGACAAATACATAACACCAGCTGCTGCTGTTAGTAAATTATTATAAGGAAGCTTAAGTGTTTTTCCTTTTAACGAAACGACGCTCGTAAAATCAAATTAAATCTGTATGTGCTTTACAACTGTATGTACTGCATCAAGGTATTTACCTATATTATAGTTTGTATAACGTCGTCTGCACATACGAAGTGTCGTTGTTCTACTCGGATCAAAATTTACACATAAACAAACAAAAAAATGTATTACGGAACATGGTTGAATATTAATAATAATGTTTAATTATTGTATTCCTAAACATTGAAATGCTATTCTACGATGGTTATCTAACTAATTTCATTAAAATATGTGGCGTTATTTATGCACCAAGCTGCCACAGCTGTTGCATATTGTACTATGTTGCGATATTAGCAGAAAAAGGAATATTATTTCGTTTCGCGGGGCACAACTCGGCTGTTATAATTGGAAATTGTTATACAGTCATTGCGTAACTTCGGTAATGGGGAAATTTATTAATTTGCTTTTAGCGTACACATTAATTATATTTTGCAGTGGTTAGTGATTCTCGGTCCGGAATCAATATCTGTACTAACTACTAAATGAGGAATTGATTTCTTCAAATCAAAAGATAAAGGTATTATATTATTATTATTATTATTATTTTTTTTTTTGTTAGATTAAGGCTTTGAATATTGAGGTCATTAGTCCATAATATTGATAGGGTTGGTACGATAGGGTTGGAACAGTTGGTACAGTTGGTTAGCAATACATGTTGTATGTGTGCCAAGGTTTTTTTCCACTACGAACCCGGGTGGTCACCCATCCGGGAACTAGTGACTTCCTTTGAACCACATAACGTGATTAATTGTAGATTTGTTGCCACCGCGCCGCGCCAAGCCACTAATATGATTTTAAATGTTTAGTACGATTCGCATACGAGTAACCGCGGATGGAACCGAATAATAATGTATTATGCTAACAATATTATTACATTGATATAGGTACTAAGTATTCCATTCTGAGATTCACGCTCGCCTACCATGCATGACTTGTAAAACAAACAAATAAACCACAGAATGAAATAGATTACGGAGACAAAAATCGCGGTCTGGGTGACGTGCAGACGAAATCTATCTATATAGCAACTCATTTGGTGAGTCAGCTCGGCGGGACGAAATAGACGTGGATTGGAGAAACGAAAAGACGCGAAGAAAATAGGTTTGAACGAATAGTATGAAATATACGTACACTTGACAACGCATGTCGGGACAATAATCGTTTTTGGACTCACGAGTCGATCAGTCAATAAGTTCGCGTGACTGTCCGTTTTCGAATGAGGTACCTATTTCCTATGTATATATACAACACTATAAAATATTGTAATATCATATACAGTTTATGTACAAGATGGTTCTACTAACGGCTGCAAACATGCCGACATTTTTTAATTGTTGAGGTTAACATGTACTGAGCATAACATTTTGGTAATATATTAACAGCGAATGATTTCGCGTGGATTCAGCGTATATTTATAATGTGATGGAAGCAAAATATAATCACATTGGACCAGCTATATATGAAACTACATACAAATATACGATACATATTTCATAACGAACCCAATTAAGTTTGAACCAACCGCTTCTGTACATTGCAAAAGGGAACCATCGCGTACAAAAACCAGAGAGACGAGACAAAAAATTTCAAATCCACCGAAGAAACGTACGGCGCGCACCATGCAATAATTAAACGTCGTGTTTGCGCTGTTCGCCGACGTTTGTTTTTCCGACCGCGAAAACCTCAGTCGCGGGGCAACATAAATAAGACGACGTGTACTACGTCTGGGTGCTCATTGCATGGGCACCCATATATTATTACGAATCGACCGACGTCTTCAGCCGGAGTTGCGAAAAGTTTTCCGCACGCCCACGACGCGTCTGTACCGCGTGTAACGTTCGCCCCGCGAATACTTATTTCGCTCTTTAATTAAAGATCGCGAGGTTGGCGATGTATATACAGAGTGATTCGCCGGGAATGCTCGGGTACCGTCATTTTTTCTTTAAATAATGAATTTTTTTTCCTAATCGTGACTTTTGGAGCCCATATTTTAAAATACTTTTTATATTATTATTATATATTTTTTCATACCACTGCAGTGTTCTGTGAGCTGACAATACCAGCTTCTTATTTTTTTTTCATATTTTATTCATATAGATATCTCTAATTCGAAATTCAGAAACTCAGAATTTTTATTTTCATACATCAACATTATTAAAAAATTATCTATTCACAGGGAAAACGAGATATTTTCATATGAATAAAAAAAGTTTGTATTGTCACAGGACACTACTTAAATTGCATAAACATTTCAAAAATTAGGATTTGACTGAATGTATTTTTGAAGGAAAAATTGGGGATCTGCAAGTCTGTATATTATTCTATTATTGTTTCTAGTTTTGAACTGTTTGTGTGTTTGATTCGGTGGCGGCGCACCAACAAAACACAAGGCAAATTACATTAATAATAATATTTTATACTGCCAATCATAATTTATTATTTATACCCATCAAAACAAATTTCTGGTGACGTGCGGTATACTATTATTATCGTGTAGTGGTATACTTTTTTGTGAGAAATTAAAGCACGTGACAAACGTGGTTAGGCGATGATGTGGTATGTAAATATTTACAGTGCTTTTCAGAGTTGTCGTTATATTGTTGTTATTGCTTTGTTACTGAATTAACTACCGTGATGTAGGTTAAAACTATTGAAATTATGCATATAAAATTAGATATTTTTCATACAATATATGATTATTAGTATTTTCTTCTCATTAACAGATCGACATTAAATATTTAAAAATAATCACTATGCATAACAGTGAAAGGGTAGGTAGTTAGTTAATTAAAAAAATCGATATGTTAGTAAGTTTAGAATTTAAAATAAATCAATATCAAAAATATAAGGTGTCAATTTATGATTTCATGACATATAATATCGATACTGATGACAATATGTTGGATGTTGATACTGTCGATAAGTCATCAAGAAAATATTTATAAAGTTATTATATTTACTATAGTAAATATTTTGGAAATATCGATTGAAAGCATAAAATATAACATCATCAGAGGAATCAAACAATATTTATACAAGTGGTTATCAAAATAGTAGCAAGGCAGGGTCGGATTTACCCATAGGCCACCAAGGCACTGGCCTAGGGCGCAATATTTTTTGGGGCGCAATTTTTTAGTTAATTTTTACTTTTTAATTTTTCATAATTTCATAATTCTATTTACCTAAATTTATATTTTATATTATTTTTTACGTATACAATTTGCATGAAACTGGAGAATGGCTCACGTAGTCACGTCGCAGTAACGTTTTAATTTATAAGCTATAATAACCTTGCCGTTTGAGTTTAATTCTGCGACCAGCGCGCGCCTCGCTGCGCCGCCACCGCTAGAGGTTCGACATCGACACTCGACGAGGCACTGAGGCAGTTGCCGGCGTTGCCTGTGTTAATGCATAGGAGGTGGTATACGGGTATGCGGCGTACACACGTACAATATTGTGAGTGGCGCATGCGCAAAACGCCAGCCAAGGCAGTCAAATATACTGCCTCGGGCCGCCGGGTACATTACTACATTGTATAAAGCCACTCTACTAGCTAGGTGGGGGATAGCTCGCACAGTGCTTAGTGGAATGACCCGCCTCACCACGCACCCGGCACCACAAAAATTAGAATACTGGAATTAATTCTGGAAATCAGGTTTCTTGATAAAGTAATTAATAATAATAAATATTGCGACGACGCGCGACGCTGGCACTGTCGCCCGTCTCCTGTATAGTGCATACTGCATACTGCTCAGAAATTTGCTAATCAATTACGATTATAGAGACCAGAATGCTCACATAAGTCAAGGTGCAAAATGATTTAATTATTGTACAAGTGTACAAATGTACCTATGCAAAATTGTATTAATATTTATTTGTTTAGTTGGTATAAAAATACCTAAATACAATCTTTATAGTTTTGTTTTAGTTCATGGAACATTACTTCCCCCCCCCCCCGTGGGAACACGCCAATGTACGGGGATAGTGTTGTAATGCCTAGGGGCGGACAAATGGTAAGTCCACCTCTGTAGCAAGGTTAGCTTCACACCATACCAATGACTGGGATTGATTATTGGCATTAGGTAGTTACCTATGGTCAGTCAAAACTTCGTTACAATATTACTGTATTTACATATTTTTGTGTACACAATATAATACTAGGTAGTGGAAAACAAAATATTTGTTATCTCATCACCGCTAAGATGTTAGATAGTCTTCCATGATTTTGCACAGTGGAACACTGCACACATTTCTATAATATTTAGTATCTCTGTCTGTTCCTATTCGTAATAGGTAGGTAAGTATAGGTTACTTATACGTATTGGTATAACACTAACAACTCACTAACTAACGCGCTCCGTTGTCGACTCGTCGACAATTTACAACTCGACGAGGTATTTTTCGATGTTCAAAAATGGCTGGTTCGCTTTGCCTCTTCCGGAATTGATTTTTTTTTTCAGATCGTTTTCGATTACTCCGAGTATTCTCCCATCTATTACGGCGTATCATACGCCTTCAATCTATTTCCTCATCGTTTCGAAACCGTTTTCCCCATATCGATTTATACGTGTACATAATACCTACGTGTATATATACGTCCTGTAAATATATACTCTGTAGAATACATTTCTCCGTCGGTTACCTGCCGGGGTCAGGTCCCGTAATGTTCTCATTACGCGTCTCCAGCGCCGAGTCTCGCGGATTTAAATTCTCGTTTTTTTTCTCCATTTTTTTTTTTCCTTATTCATCTACATCTATAATAATACGGTCCAGACGTTTGCAGCTTCGCGGAAGACGTTTAACTAACGATTTTTTTTTCCTTTCGACGTTTAATCTCACGCTGCTAATCGCGCGCATGCGTGTGTGTATGTGTGTGTGTACAATATGAAAGTCGGATCTATATTATTATTATTATTATTATATAGGTGGTTAACGTTTTCCAAACGATTGTTTATACGTATTTTTACTGACTGATAATATTAAAATAATAAATTTGTAGCGTTGCAGCGTTTGATTAGAGACGCATCACAAGTGACATACGATAACGTACAGATTAGGTAGGTATTAGGAAAATAATAATTTACGTTTATTTTCGACTCATTACGAAACGTACTGTAACTATGAAAATTTATAACATTAAGAGTACCCATGTCCATTTTCGGTGCATTATATTTGGTTTTCTCACTCCTATCCAAATGTGTTATACTAAATTTTCTTTAAGCAGAACTAATCTCGTATGGTTAGCAATTACATTTCAGTCATACGACAAATTATTAAAGTTAAGAACACTGTCAGCTGCGTTTACGATTATACGATATCTAAATTTTTTATGTGATTTATGAACATTTTAATTTATGATATTTTACTTACCAAGGAACTCATAACTTTCCAAAAAATTGAAATATCGTTAAAAAACCACAATGAACAAATACAGATAATATTACTAACTTAAAGTTTATTGATAGATCAATTAGTTCTACCCACACAAAATCGGTTATGCTGAATTCAGATTTACAATTTTTTGGGTCAGATAAATAAAATAAATATTGATAAATAAAATACATCTTTTTAGTCTTTAGAAATGATTATCAATTGAAAAATTAAAATTTTGAATGAGACTATAAATTATCGATAGGAAGAGACAACATTTATTATTAAGACTCGTAGAGTAAGTACTTTATATTTTATACTCTGAGCGTACTTAGTACAATTTTTTTATTTTTGCTAAAAATGATTTTCCTAACTATACCTACTTTATCTTTCTAAAAAACACACTTCATTTTGAAAGGCTATCATGGCTCACAATATGTCTAGTTTATCATATTTCCCTTCATCCCAAATCTCATTTTCAATTATATTGTATAGTGTATGTATAAGGAATGTATTGAAAATACTTTATCTTAGTCCCCCTGGGGTTAAAAAATCAATTATCTACCTTTTCACTTTCATTTCTTATTTTTCATTCCAGACGATATTTTCACCTCACACCACATGACCAATAATATTTTTCTCGACTACCTATATCAACTATAGTATATAAACTCTATTGACGGTTTCCTGTTATCAACGTTCCATAACAGTTTATTTTTTCGATGAATTTCGATATGGTTAATTTTCATAAATTATTAAAAAATATATTATATTATATATTATGTAATAAAAATCATATCTTTATCACCTTTAATTATATCGACATTATAAACGTCACGAATGATGGAAATAATTTTATAAACTCTGTCTAACGAGCGTTGATATAAAGACATGTTAAAGCAAAGGATAAGAGTCTTTAAAACTATTTTTTTTTTTTTTTTATACCTTTTACAGTTTTACGATACGTGTCCACATTGAATCGACGAGTGTCGAAATTTCGAACGAATGAAACAAGTACGTGCTGTGCTTTCTCGTTCAAATGTCCAATTACATAGACATAAAAAGGAAATTGATGCGTAGTTGAAATAATATATTGTAATAATTCTTTAAAAATAACGACCGACATAAATTCGAGAATTAATCGTATGGTAATCGTGTATAATAATATATTTTATTGATGAATTTTTCTCGTTTTCATAAAACCACCACCCACTTCACATTCTTTTACTTTTTATTTAAACAGAAGTAGAATATATATTATACATAAACCATTACATATTTCAGGAAATCTTAGCTAAACGCTTTGATTATTTAATTTTTTTACGAACAGATTAAATCGTTTACCAGTTATTTAAACGCGTTAATTTATTATACTAAGTAAATATATAAATAGTAATATTCCTATGGAATTTATACAAACCGTTTATTATTTTTCATTTAATCAGATTTATAATTTATTTACTTCGACCATTTAAACTTCTATTCATGCCTGAAAAGTATTATAAAGAAATAATTATAAAAAATATAATAAAAGTTTGATGAAATTAAAAATTGACGTTCAGGGTATATCGAATACTGTAAAATATAAGGAACTTGTTATAAATGTTTTTTTCATTAAAATTGTAATATATTAAAATAACAATCAATAATATACATTTTCACACATTTAATATGTACCTAACAATAATTTCATAATAATTTCATATTTATATTAAAGTTAGATACGTATTTAATATTTATAAAAACTATGAGGCAATTATTATTTCAATATTATAAAATATACATTATTTTAAAATTTATTTGGACTGAAAACCACCGATGAATAATAAGCAGATATAATATTGTTAAAATCAAATGTTATTTTAGTACTATGAATTATATAATTTTGTTTCTTATTAGGTTAATCTGTTCTCCAGACTATCCACTGGATATTATTTTAAAAAATAAACAGTTGTTTATTTAAAATTATCTTTCGTTTACATCTCATATTGGATCAATAGCTGAAGTTTAGTGCAATTGTATAAGCTGGTTTTTTTTTTCATATTCATCCACTTATCTTAACTGAAATTTAAAATAATAATAATCATTATAAATTTGTATACGTATACGTATTATACAAATATGCGTTTCACAAACAATAATTTGTTTTATTTAATCTTACTAAAAATGAAAATAACTTAATTATGAAACGACAAACATCAAAAATGACTGCACGGTTAATTAAATTATTGTTTTAATTTAGAAAAATGAGAAAAGAAGACCCCTTACTTATTAAAAAAGCTATTAAGGTATGACTAATGATTTAGTATGACAAAGCTCGGCACGATATTTTTTTTTTTCTGATGACATTTTTAATGTTAAAATGATTTCTGTAACAAGTTAATTTAATTTATCTGTGAGTTCTAAAGTAAATTAATAAGAAAAATAAGAAAAATATAGGCAAAATCGTTTTTAATATATTATTGTAATATGCATGTACGATTGAGTTAATCGTTTTTAGTGTTTACCTCATCATAGCCAGAACCAAAGATAATATACATAAAATTTATATTTATATTTATTCACTTTTTTGTGGTAATAGTTTCAATATTGTAAATATTTTAGGTAAAAACATTTAAAAATAAATATACATAAAAGTTCATTGAATAATCCAATCAGAGGCGGATTTACACAACTGACACCACTATGCAGTATCTCGTCCGTACATTTTTTTTTAAAATATTATTATTTAAATAAAACAAATATTATGAACAAACTGGTAATTTTTTTATCGTTCAAATAACTAAGGAAAATTAATAAAATACGATTATTTTAATTCGATAAAAAACAACGAAATCTATGAATGATATCAAACTGTTTTTAACAGCCACTTAAAAATAAAAATAACGACACATTATATTATAAACAAGTTTGAAATCATATTATTGACAATTATACTGTAATGCTGCAGCGCTGTATTAAATTTGGCCTGATAAAAGTAGAACTCCCTAGGTGGCTGCTTTTTTGCAAATCCACTACTGATAATTTTAAAAGGCTCTATTATGTATAATTTTATTTAAATTTTTTTAAAGCATTGAATAAAATAATTGCTCATCATACACGAAAAAAGTAAAAACGTAACTGATCAATGTATAAAATAAAATTATATACTTGATATATATAATTAGAACTACAATTATAGTTTAAGGTTTAAGTTTTTTCCATTTCTACATAAGATTGAAATTAAAAAATAGTAACTAAGATAATTATTAATATTAATGTCCTGAATAATTAGGTTATTATACTTGTAGATTGTTAATCCTCTTAGGTCCAAATACTGTAATCGACGAGGAATAAATGATAGTTTTATATTGTGACCATAATTCTCCTAAACGCAGTATAAACAATAAATTGTAGTGTTGGCCAAATAGAATAATTGCGTTATAAAGTTAAATCAGAGATCTAATTGACTGCCATTGTTATACTGGACCTTATCCCTATAATACAACTGTTTATTTCTTTAATATCATTACAAAATATAATAATTAATGAAGTACATAATAATATAATTAGAAACATGAAGCTATCTCTACAAAACCCTTAAATCAACCCTTTAAAATTTTAAACTTTTCATAATTCAAATTTTATTCTGAGCAAAAATGATTGGATATTTGATTATTAAAAATTGATACGCTTTATAAACTTATTTTACATAATATTCTGTAAACGCACTTACATTAATTATCATTAATAACCAAAAACTGTAGTCAAAGAAAATAAAAACTGTAAATGATGCAAAATAAATTATAACTATATGATGTGTACAATAGATTAAAACGTAGAGTATCCGATATTATTGTATGACTTTTAGAATAGTGTAGAACAAAATATTCCTATAAGTAGTTAAATTATAAACTATAACATAATCTCCTATTCTTTTTTGTTAATATCCAAAACTTCACACAAAAAAAAAACATAAAAATATATATCAATACATAAATTAAATATCCTCCTGTTAGCTACATATTATGGTATACCATACAATAGTATACAATAGAAATGCATTTTACCATTTTGGAGTGTTTCAAAAACCTCTGATATAAAAATAATTAATTTCATTCAATCAATATCTCTCAGAACAATAACCATGGTTATATGTTGGTAATCTTACCCTTCACAAAGACCTGAATATAATGACCACCCCTGAACAAGCATCTACATTTTACAAACGATTCTGTAACAAAAAAATACGTATTCGTTCAAATCAAATGATTTACAAACAATGCCCACTTGATCTAATAAATACCATCTACCGACTAAAAAAAAAAATGAAACAGGAACCTTTTAACTTAATTATTAGTTTTTTTTTTTTAAATCAAGCCAAAGGTGTTACTGCTGAGTGCTGGGTAATTCCTTTAACTTGTCTCTCATGTTTATATAAATTACCTAATCACAGCATATTTTGCTTAATTTAAATAAATTTACAGATTTTAAATTTTAAAAAGATTTTTAAAAAAAAAGGAAACAAGGAATACTTGTGTTAACTAAAACAATTTTCCAAAACGCTTCCTTTTCTGTCCATGACATAAAAACGACAAAGGCATTTGAAAAGTTGACATTTTATTTGAAAAATATTTAACATTGGAAAAAAAATTATATACAAAAATCAAACTAGGTTTATGTATTAAAATCTCTATTACACATTTTTTTTTTTGTTAAAATGTATTACGAATAATTTAAAAATATTTCCGATAACGTTTCGAAATTTATCATTGAGCACAAATTACCATAACGTGGCATGGTCAAAGCATTAAAATATATATATTTATTTTTTAATAAAACAGATTCTATGATCAATCTATTGTCTATAATTTTTACGTAATTTCAATCAAAAATACGCATATTTAATATTATTGTACAACAGTCAAATAATTTAAAATTTTTTCAATAACTCATATAGTTTTGATAATAATATAGTATTTTTTGATGTTGTTCATTCATTGTACTATTTTATTGTAATCTAAATAAATAATAATATTTACAATATTGAATTTAATAAAATGTTCCATAAATACTTATATAGCTCTTTATGATTTAAGAGAAACGTGGTATGAATGCATTATAGCGAACAATGTGATTTTTTGAGCCATTCTTGTTAGAATTTTAATATGGTTGCCATGAACTTAGCGCACCAAGGAGTGGACAATTTTAGCATTTTATTTGTAAATTATTTTTTCTTAAGATCTTTAGAACAAAAGAGTTAAGTCTCATAACCATCTGAATAGTTATTAACACAGTAGGTACTTACTTAATAGTAAAACCAGAATATAATATAGAATAATGTCTGTTTATTCATCGACATAATAAACAAACATACCTAATAATAATTATTATTTTAATAAACTGGTAAAATTATATAAATAAGAACATTCAAAGGAAAAGATTCAAATGATATTAAAAATATAAGCATGTATAGTAGGTATTTTATATTTTACCGAATAATCCGTTAATTTAGAATATAATATTATGCGCGTATTAGTTTAATGTTAACCTCACAAACTATGTAGTAATATAATAAATTTATAATTTATATTGAATATTAATTAGAGAAAATTAAAATCGAAACATAATTTATTTCACGTAATTCAATAATAAAAAAATTGATCATACCTACAGGAGTAGTGCGGAAGGTTCTAAATATTTTTAACCAAGGATCTACGTCTACAATCTACTGACTGAGCTTAAGTAATATATTAACTATAATATATAGTATGATTCACCAACCTTGCTCATCCCCTATTTTTTTTTTAATAATAAATTTCTTCCAATTAAATAGATTTTATATATACCATTTAAAATAATGATGATGGCAACTTCTTTTTTTTAAATATTAGAATAACCCTTTTTCCTGTAAATTATTAATCAAATTACTTTTTTGAAAATGTTGATGTATTCTCTATTGACTATTATATTATAATAATGTTAATTAAAATAATATTATTTTATGTAATATTATAATATAATGCTTATAATATGATGTTCGCAAAAGTTTAAAAAACTTTATAAAGAATCGTTCGTCATCGAAACAATGATTTATAATTGAATTCATATTTACATCTTCCATTAAAAATACTTACTCGACGACGAGGTATATCCAAACCTATGATTTTCAATTAAAACAACTCCATCTTACAGGTACCTGTAACTATGTATATATTTTTATTTGGATCACTCAACAATAATTTCAATATCTAATAGGATAAGACTTATATCTTTATATTTTTTGGTCATACATCATATTAATCCATTCACATAGACGATAGACACCGAACAAGTATAACATTTTCTGAAAAGTTTTTTTACTACTATTTTTCTAGCGTTAATAGGGATATTTTAAAATGTAGATTTACAAATTATGATTATTTTTCTAACCCCGCTTTCGGATTGGGCTATTTTTTTTAATAAAAATCTTTAATGATGATGGTCAATGGAAAAATAAACGTAACCAGTTTAATTTTAAATATTATATCATTATCGTTAAAAATAATTACCTAAGTAGTATTAAATCGCAAATGCACAATTAAACGAAAAAAAATACCTTATAATTAAAATATAACTATTAAATCTTTACATATTATATATTTCTTCAGTCCTTGTGCATGTCACTGAACTCTTCCTAAACGGTTCTTTTATCTAAATGGTTACAATCGGTTACATATAATTTTAATATATTATATTTAGAAGAAATGTGGCAAATATATTTTGTAGAAATATATTTATTAAAAATATAAACCTTTGCCCTGGGCAACGTTGGGCAGGACAGCTAGTATTAATATAATAATGCGATTATTCAATAACATACTGAACAAGAACATAGGTATTATTGTATTAATTCTTTTTATACATTATATATATATATTTGATCTAAATATTTCACAAACCACGCGAAGTGTTTATTATAAATAATAATTATCTTAACGTAAAATGAAAATAAATAAATGTCAACATTAAAATGAATCTCGTATCAAAGTATCCAATTTATCATATTATAATATAAGCCCAAGCTAAAGTCGCATTAAAGAAATAATAATAAATTATGGGGAGATAAAATTTAGAGTTTTTGCCATTGCCACTAATGCGAATTCTATTGACATTTATCTGACAATAAATATTCATATTATGCACCATCCCATGCCAACATACGAGTATATATATACATATTATAATATTTCATTCATAGTATACTTTTTTATATACATAATTTAGTTGCATAATATTATGATGGGGCAAAAAAGTATTAATGGTGGTTTTAATTAGGAACCTAATTATATTTTCATGTTTCCCTTCGATATAGGTACCTAAAGAAAAGTTATTACAAAATAAAGTGTCAAACAGTTCAACTTCTTTTTTACCACCATTCAACAAACTTCTGACAATATTGTGCGTCAATATGTGTGTAAGTGTGCGTAACTTTTAAAATTGTTCACTCGATTAGTTTCCACTTTTCAAACAATAGTGCTAAAGGATTCGATAAAATTCGACCGATTTGATTAGGAAAAGTATTCTGATTGTTGGATTTCATTCAATTTAACATTATTTACTGTCCTTTTGTTGTTCAAATTTTCCGAACACTCCGTAATAGCAGACGTGACGTTTTAAAGACATTTTTGTTCAGAGCTTGAATATTAAAATAATACACAATTTATTAATCGATGTGGATTGAAAATATCTCATCTTCTCTCGCAAATTAAAATATGCAGGGGATAATGCCACGATGTTATGACTTATGAATAATAATTTACATCCCAGAATTGTATATTTTATATACTTTTATTTTTATTAACATCAACTCCGTTAGCACAATGCGGCTACTGCGCCTCGGCATGCACATTATTTTTTATTTAATTCCAATATTATAATATTGTGCTCTCAGTTTCCGTTTCGCAAATGCCAAATTGAAAGTAAAATTGGCACCGCTGTGTTTTCGTGTCACGTAACGCGACTCTCGAAGAAATGTAATAATAATAACAGTGTACCCCTCGCTCCCTCTATGACAATATACGCGTAATTCAATATTACTATAGGCAGGTACATCACAAGTCGGTAGTATAATATTTCTGATGGAAAAAATGAATTAAAGTATTAAACAAAGTCCATTTGTATAATATTTTTACACAGAATATAATATTGTTATTAATTCACTATGATAACTATACAATATAATATAATACATAAAATATTATCAGTGGCGTCCGCAGGGGGAGGGCTAACG
>NC_042494.1:31160928-31163945 GCF_005508785.2 Acyrthosiphon pisum
GTTACCAAACAATTTTAATAAATTTTCATTATTTTTCTCCAATTATTTTAGAAAGCACTGAGAATTTTCAATTTCGACCTCCTAAAAGTATCAACTAGATCCAATTCGCTTCCAAAAACATACATCCGGCATCGATGTTTATGATCAGAGCATTTTTCTACTATAAAAGTGGAAAAGTTTCAAACATTTTAAAATACCTCAAATAAACGTCTGAAATTATTAGACTGGACAAAATAAAAATAAAATTGTAACTAATTTTCAAGCCCCCCCACCCCCCCCCCCCCCTGAAAAATCCTGCGTACGCCACTGAATATTATATCAAGACTAAGACACTACAATCTTAGGTACATGCTGAATTCGAAAAATTGTTCGATATCGTTTGCTCGAGCGATGGGCTCGAAGATATATCGAAATACGAATGGGTACCTAAATATATATATCCATTATCCGTATATACTATATACCTACGGAGACGGATAATGAAATTAGTGTTAAACCTTTTGAAAGGTCTTATTAGGTTTTATGCTCTACTGCACAGCACAGAACAATGCACCGGAATTAAATGCATATTGCCTGCCGTCTGGTCGTATTTCGCGGGGGTCTTAAAAAAACGAGAGAAATGTGAAAAGAAAAGAAATTGTTACGGAAATTGCGCACGAGTCCGTTGGTCGAAATGTCGTCTGGCGTACACAATTATAATAATATGACTCAATAATATTATAGTATTATATTACGACAATGGCTAAGAACACCGAAAGCCGTAAGTCACAAACACCAAACTGTACAAGCTATACTACTGTTTTGAATTTTCAAATTATTATTTAAAACTTAGGTACTAATTAGTAATTAATAACTGGTTTCAAAAACTATTCAAATGTATTTTTAAATTGAATGTATAATTATTGTAACTGAATAATAATGATAACTGTACAATAATTTAAAAAAAATGTATGATGGTTATGTCACTGTTATATATACATTTTTTTTTATATTAATTTAAAATAAAATCTGCAGTTTAGAAATGTATGGGTAATTTATACAAAAGTTTAAGTACCTGTTTCTTGTCTACACTGAAAATAATATTATTTATTTTACGTTAATCCAAAGACTTTATACTTCGACTATCTTTTACGTTTATCTAGACTCTAGGTACATTTTTAGTTTTATTTCTCATCACTGCTGAGCTAGTATACGACTGAGGTTCAGCAATCCTGGTGCAGCAGCCAGTCGAACTAGCATAACGACGCGTGCCCGATATTGATCTTAACGATATTTTGTTACGTTCCATTAACCAGCTCTGTTGGCACACACACACGCACACACACATACGCACACACACACACCACCGAGGCGAAGACGTATGGGCCATAATACGTTGACTTTTTTCCTCCGTCGCCTCACCGGTGGCAATAACAAACCGAAAACGGCGGAAATAAAAGCGCGAGGCGATTTATGGACGTGGGCGCGCGTGTACACGAACGTGGTAAAACGAAAAATAAAGGTTGAGATAAAAACGAACGACACGGTCGTCTTAAACGCGAACACGAATACTCAATTCGAAACAAATCGCTACAATATGTAGACTTCGGCGGCTGCGGCGACGGCGGCGTAGTAATTTTATAATCGCACCACGTGGACGCCCGTCAACTCAAGTGCGTATTAAAATTACGAACATTATTAATATTATCATACAATCGTTTGCAGTAATATTAAAATTGGTAGGTAGTGAGATCTATCGCCCGGCCGGAGCTCGTTTTCACAATATTCACCACCCGTTTCGCCTATTCTGCGTGTACCGAGTCTTACCTAAACCGTTTGCCAGCTCAACTGGGCCACGTGCTTATTATATCGATGCAACAAAAATATAGGTCTTAAATGGTGCAAATAATTTTTAAGCTATTGCATAGGTAGATTTTATCGCGGGCCTAGCGTGGTGACTGAAAAAAATTTTCGTAACGAAAAAACGTGACCGTAAATGCTGCGTTATCATTTTTTTTGTTAGTCTAACCAGTTGTCATAGTACAAAGTCTCAAATAAAATATTTCTGTACAGTGTGTATCCAAAAAAAAAAACCCATTTTGTAATTTTCTTTTAGGTTGTCGTGCTCAAAAAGTGTAACTTGAATTAATATCATACAAAAATAAATAGTTATAATTACATGATACACAGCTACAAAATTGCTATGCAATAGCTTTACCGTGGCAGTCCCCGAGTGCCTCGGACTTTTATTTTTTTTTTCTACAGGGACATATCTAGTAATTTGCCAACCAGCTTACCTGCTGGATGGCTGACATAAATACCTACACAGTGTGTTGAACCACGGTAACGGTCCTACAATTATATACGATTGAATTCTCGAAATAATGCAGTCTCCTAAACGGAAATGTTGTCTTATGGATGTATTTGTCGATCGTCAAACGTGAACGAGACACTTTCAAATACCTACATAATATGGGAGGGTGTAAGGGTGTAAGGGTCCGGGATAAGAGCTACAAGAGCTCTCGGCTCCGTCTCAAGAGTAGAAGTCACGTGTACCAAACATACTATTTTCGTTCAAAACAAACGTAATCCTCAAACAATTACATTTGCACAACATTAGAATTATACATTTCTGTCGAAAAATTCCACCAAATTTTTTTCACACATAATTAATTATACTCGTATAGAAATGATATATTAAACTGTGTTCATACCATACAATTTTTCCATTCTCCTTGCAGGTAAGCTTTTCGAGTTTAAAACAATAACCTTCCAATTTTATTTCTGTAACGTTTCACTAGATTTTTCCGGTAAACAAAAATTTGGAAATTTACATAAGTAAATAATAATACTTTATAATATACAGTTATAATTACAGTTTAGTATATTTCTCAGTTGTATTGAACTATACAATACTAAGACTGATCTAAACTTATTCTATGGTGGCTATAAGTATATTTTATAATTCAATATTATTATCGCTATTAATATTATGTGTTTTATTCTTACGGGAATTTTTTAATTATTTGACATATCCC
>NC_042494.1:31164045-31164716 GCF_005508785.2 Acyrthosiphon pisum
GTTCTAATGTAAATTCATACCTATAGGTATACATGTTATATGAATATAACATGTACTAACAATCGTATAAGGAGAAAGGATGTAGTTATGAGGCAGATTTGAAACTATAGAGTACATAATATAGTCAATTGGCAAACCGAATGCAATTTAGGTTAATGAGTTATATTCGTGTTTTAAATATAATTGTGTAATAATAATGTAATGGGTCAACAATATGATGATAATCACAGAACCTTATGTTTTCGAAGATTAATAGATAGGTGAGTGGAAAATATGAACAATGTGAATTTCTTTGATAGAGAGATAACTAATTCAGACAGTCATACCGAATGCTGAGACAATCCAATATACATATACTGTATACGCATATACGCACAGTGATAAGCACTCCTTTGAATAGTAGTGGAAGAGTGTCGTTATGTTGACTGGCATGGACGTTGTGCATGGGTCATCCTCTGAGAGATACTGTTGTTGGATCGATTCTGTAGGGTCCTCGCATGATATGATTTCTGTGTAATCCCTTCTTCTGATATGCATCGATTAACATGTGATACTAAAGTATTGATATTCTTTATTATTTTGGGCGACGTGACAAAGTAAGCACTGGTAATTTATTATTTTGTTTTGACCGAACGTCTTGACCGAAAATTATCGAAGGGGTCTTGTAGTAA